>NW_020956031.1:161121-340988 GCF_003031625.1 Empidonax traillii
CTCAGGACGTAGATGGATTGCCTTACAGGGCTAACGAGCTCCATCTGCCCAGGGAGTGGCCCCGACCGGGAATCGAACCCGGGCCTCGGCGGTGACAGCACAGCACCTTTACCCTCTAGACCACCAGGGGCTCCCATGTGAGAGATGAAGTAAGCAATTAATTATGCAAGGATAAAAACTGGGTGTGACTTAAGCTGTGACCTGGAGCATACCCTATCCCAGAGCTGGTTTCCCAGTTATTTTATCAGATTAGATTAACTCATCACAACCCAAAGTTATGTAACTCAAGTGAGGTTCCTGTCTCAGATACACCACACTTACTAATATCCTCAGATATTGGTTCAAGCACAGACATGTGCTAGAGATTTTGTCTGACTACAAATATATTCCTAATATTTAAAAATGTGCTGTACTGAATGTCAAGTACAGCATTTTCACTTTCCCTACAGAAATCATGAAAGTGTTGAGAAGTGAGAGCCTCTGTGTTGGAGTGGAGATAATTACCGAGGCAGCCTTAACAACTTGTTCTGGTAACATCAGCTCATCGTGGGTGGGCCTGCTCCTGAGAGAAGTGTATGTTCTCTAATAACTCTCCTGTGAATTCCTCTTTCTGATGCATTTTTCCTCTTGTCAGCTCCCCAACACTCATTTACCAGAAAAAACATACTTATTCACATTGACCAATATCAGCATTTTTAACTGAAGGAAGTTGTCAGGTCCCACTCCAATAAGAAGAGTGTTTCAGCCTGCAATAATATTAGCATAATTTGTGGGCTATGAGACATTTAAATTATCATGCTGTTCTAAAATCCACTAGTAATTTAGGTCCTCTAAAAATGAATATAGAAACATGCACAGAAAAGCAAAACAAAGCTTTAATGGCTGCCTAAAAAACTGCCACTGTAACAAGTGTTAGGTATTACAGTTTACAGATTTTTGTAAACATAAAGTAGTGAATGAGACTGAGAGAGCTTATATATAGTAAAGGATGCTACCAATGTGTTTTGGCCATGAAAAAAAGGTAAACCAAGTATGGCAAGACTGGGGGATTCAGTACATACATTTCTCTGCGTGAATATAGAGGAAAAATAATTCTTCAGGGACAGAAGACTCATCAGGGACCTTAGCAACAGAAAACATAAACCTCACTTGCACTCTAGCAGGGTTTATATTTTATTTAACAGTTATGGGAATGTCTCCCATCCATAGTGCTGCAGCTACAGATAACATGGTGCTATTGCCCTAGGGCTGCAGTAACTAGTTTTTGCACAGCCTAGAAAAAAGAAATAGTCCAAGAACAGATTGCCTCATAACTGCTATCCATGCAATACATTGTTTTTCATTCAATATTTCGTACTTTGTCCTGCCACAAATGTCTAGTATTCACTAGTGTGAATTCACTAGTATTCACTCAGTTATAGACACAGTCTCCAAATCACATAATTGTAATATACTCTCAAAACCACTAAAATTGAGCTATAAATTATTGGATTAAGGGAATAATGCTTTAAGTCATTGTTAAATCTAGTGCATGTAATAAGAAGAGTTCTGAAGATTTATGTTTATTTATTAGGTGAGCCATCTTGTGATTTCCATGTGCCCTACCACCCACTGTAATTTCCCCCATTCCAAAAAATATCTCATAATTTCTGGTAGATTTACTTTAGATTGGATACTGAATATCTGAGAGACAAAGAAGGATGTCAAACACCTCCATAGCCATACTCCATACTTTGTCTATCCCAGCTTCTGGTAGGACTCTACAGGGAAAGGGCATTCCTTGTCTTTAAGGTATCACACTAAAATGTAACCAGCTGAAGAAAGGAGGCAGAGAAAAAGCTGCAACCTCCTTCCCTAACCCATCAGTGTCTGTTTCTTTCAGTAATGCTCTGAGCAACGCTGGACCTTAGAAAGGTCTTCCAAAGACTGATTCATTAATTTCTCCAAAGGTCCTATTCAACTCCGTCATTTTGAACAGTAGTTGGAATTGAGCATATACCACTTGAAAAATATCCTCCCCTAAGGTGAATTAAAAGGCACCATGCAATGTTTCTAAAGGTTCTGAATACACTCTAAAATATGTGGACTTGTTTCCCAATAATCGTGTGTCCGTGGGAATACATTTTCTTCGAAAATGTGGAAAGGAATCCAAAAGTCCTAAATACCATTTCTTTCTAAGTATCAGCAGTAAGTATCTTGAAACATCTTTCAAAACAAACTATAAAGGAAAAAAGCTTTTTTTTTTCAAATGATGAAAATTTATACTTTTTTTTTTTTTAATTTCGAAAAAGTAATGGAGTTCAAAATTAATTTTTTTAAGTTTATAATCCTTATGGAATGCTGAGCAGCTTAAACATTTTCCTTTTTAATGAGGAATGATCAGCCTATATTCTGAGCAACTGATAGAGCATAACAGCCTAATTGTATTTTTTTTTAATATTTCTCTACCTGAATTGAAAGTTGTAAGTATGTGAAGCAGAAGAGTTGCAAATAAGAGTTGCAAAAAAAATTCATAATGCAAATAAACTAAGTGAAGGAATATACATTGTTCCTAAAAAAACAGATGTGTCTCAAACATCTTTTATTTATGGGATTTGGATAAAATACTTTTTTTTAAATTAGAGGAGCTGTGTTCTAAAAATTAGTTTGTAAACTCCTCAGAAGAAGAAAAATAAGAAGTCATCACTGATGAGGTTATTAACCAAGTGCCTCAGTATACCACAATTCCTACAAAGATACTCTCACAAAAATTGAAAAATGCCCTCAGCTTCCTTCTGACCTTTATAACAGTGATATATATACATGGTCATAAAGACTATTTAAATCAGCATCGCATAATGTACTTTATGTTATGAAATTAGCACTAATCGCACAGACCTAAAAGTTGTATTCTTTGGGGATGAAATACAAATTATTCAATTCTGATGATCACTCTTTTAGATACTGTATGGATTCCTGCAAGAATCAAGTTCAACAATTAGGGATTTTTTGTAGGTTGTTTGGTTTAAGGGGTTTTTGTTTGTTTTGTTTTGTTTGTGGGTTTTTTTTTGGTTAAAAAAAATTTGCTTTGCTAACAGAATGACTTTGGAGGAACAGATTATTTGTGCTATTCAACAAACACAACAGGAATGAAGACAAAAAAACCCCTGAGTCACAACTTTACCATTGATGATAAAACAAAAGCATTTAATACCACTGGCTGCGCAGGTTTGTGTGCAAAGTTGAGGTTGTGGGTTCTTAACAGAACTACTAATACCATTAGTTTATATCATATAAAGATGTTATGAAGGGACATAAATGAAAGAAGTATCTCTAATGCATTTTTTTTCTCAATTTGAGTACCTACCTAATACTCTCATATTCCTTAACTCTTTTTCTTACCGTCTACTAACTGATCCCTGTGCTGTTCTTAAAGGACATTCATTTTGGAGTTACCGTAATCACTTCCTCTGATGACTGTGTCTGTTTTGGTGGTAATAAAAAAAAAATCTCTTTCCTCTTAGAGTATCTGCCTCTGACAAGAAGGCCTGAAGAGCTTTGGCAAAATAGCTTCCTAGTTTGTAAAGTAATGTAAGTAGCAAAAAAAAAAAAAAAAAAAAAAAGTAATGAACAGTAATTTTCCTTGTTTTCTACTGTGCCCTCTCCTCTCCTCTGGCTTTGTCAAACATCTTTGAACAAACTGTAGCACACACAGTATTTACTATTCTCAATCTTTTGTCTTGATCTTTAAAATTACATATACTCTAATTTATTATAGTAATATGTTCAGAAGCACTGAGTTGAGACTATCATAAACCTGACTCCCCTTCTGGAATTATTCATAAATTTATGGGAAAACTATGCATGTCTCACTTTTTTCTTCTGTCAGTTTTCCTAGAGTATGGTATGAAAACAAGAAAGGTTAATCTTGAAAAGATTTTGGAAGTGGAAAACAGATTATGATGTTTTATTGTTAGTTCATGATGAAGGATTTTCCCTTCAAGTGCAACATAGTGTTCTAAGGAGAGGGGTTTATATTTCTCTTAGAGAGCAATAGAAAGATTATGGAAAGTAAACAATTCTGGTTTTCAAATTCTCCGGGAGGGATTTGGGGAAAGTCCAGCAGCAGAAGAAATATTAGAAGTTGCACAGCTTAATCAGTTTAGCATATCTAACATTGTCCCTGCAAAGGTACAAGAGGTGTTGCAACTTCTATAAAGGTATTATTTGAGATAACTGAGATTATTGATATCCTTCATAAAAGGATAAAATTCAGATTTAAATGTTTGTGTAAAAATGAAAATTACCTTCAAATGTTTTTAAATGCTTTTTCAAAAAGTCTCAAAAAACAGACAGTAAATCAACCAGATGAGATATTTCAGATTCCTTATAATGTGTATATGAGTAAAACCGATATTGTTATTAAGGCTGCATATCAGTTTTGAATTTGCCATGCACTCAGTGGGACAAACATGTACCTTTAAAAAATGCTAATGTGAGAACTAGTATTTTATAAATGTAGCTCAAATTTCTTGCTGACCACAGGTATTAGTTTTAATGCTTTACAGAAATAAAAAAGCTTCTACTACTATCTCAGAAGCAACATTTTACATTTTCAAAGTATTTAAAATCCAGTGATTCTTTAAGAACATCTCTGTAATTAACTAAAGACTGTTTATCTTTGTTTCACAGAACTGAGGCAGAGGAAAAATAATTTGTCCAGGATTTCATAGTTAATCAATACTAGTTAATAAATTAAAAGTTATATATATTGCTCTTCCTTACTTACAGTCTAAAATAAATGTACTATACCGCCAGTATAGTCATCCACAATGTCAAAATAAACAATGAAAAAATACTGCCAATATACTAGATTTGAATCTCACAATGTCTTTACATGCTTCTTCCTCCACAGAACACAGTAAAACAGCCTTGATTAAATAGTTACTTCTCTTGGTATCATCATATACCAAGATGCAGCAAAATTGAAATCTAAGGGGATATGTCTAAGCAAATAAAAAAGTAGTTTCACTAACACCAAATCCACATAAAAAAGCAGTCATACATAAAAGCTTTAGCCAGGAAAGGTTAAAACTCAAGACCGTACGCATTGAACCATGTGCCCTAACCACTGACCTTCTTTCGAAAAGGTTAAATTCATAATCTTCAACACACAAACATAGAGTTTCAACAGGTGATATAGCAAAGTACTCGTGCATGCAATATCCTATAGCTTTGAGATTAACAAGTTCCAAATTATATATTATTTTCTCTTCAATAACAATTTTCTTGAAGGCCACGTCACATAGAAGGGAGAAGAGAATTTCACATACCACAATATCTATTAGTTTCCCTAGAAAAGGACTTGATCCTGCAAACTTTTGTTATGTATATTCCATTTTGGAATCTAGTGAAATTCAAGCGAAGCATTTCCAAAAAACATTTAATCACATGTATTTGTATAAAGTCTGCAAACAGCCTCACAACAAATTGGTGACAGCCATCCCAGTGAATATGAAGACAAAGGTACTGTGAGGATTATTCTGTTTAAATAAGCTGGTTTCTTTTTTTTTTCTTTTTTTTTTATTTTTTTTTTCCCCAAGGTGTCTCCTTTAGGGAAATTAGGTTAAAAGGTGAAGTTGACAGATGGCCCTGCATCTCCTCTTCAGGTAACGAATGCTTTTTTATCGACCTTCTTATGACCAATGATTCAGGCTTGGTTGCCTCTAACACAGGAAACAAATGAGATGTACTCTATTAAAATTCTGCACTTCACAATTCCTGAACTACTAAAAGTGTAATTTCATACAGGATGCCCTTAGGTTGCTTTTTTAAAAATTGTTGTCTGCAAATTGAATTTACCAATAATTTGCTTCTCTCACAATTCTTTAGAAAATCCTTGAAATGAGAAATAGATGATAAAGCAGAAAAAGAATGATGGTGAGGCATGGAAAATATCATTATATCCCAGGTTACCAGAGATATAAAAGAGAAAGACAGAAAAAATGATCTTCTTTATAGTCCTCAGATTTGTCAAAGGAAATTGTAATAACTTGGATTATGGAAACACAGAGGAAAAGACTCCAGATCCATCAGCACAACAGGAAAGAGATTTACTTTCATGAAACTGCCTGTAAATAATCTACTAACATTAAGGAAAATTAAATATAATCACTGAGAAGTAAAATACTCTTTGAAGAGAAATTTTGTCTCAAGACAAGTTAAATTCAGAGAAAAATAATTTCAATATAAATTAGAACAAAACTCTTTCAAGGTAACCTCAGTTTTACAGGCAGACTTTCCTGCATGCTATTGATGTAGATAATGTTTGACTTGATGTTTTAAATTAGATTCCATTTGTCATCAAGGCCATTTGTAATACCATAATCTCAGCAAGAAAGACAGGATTTATCTGGGATCAAGTAGTTTGCTGGTAAAACTACTTGGATTTTGTGAGACTTCATTATTATTATTTAAATTATTAGGTTCACATTCTAAAACTCATAGAGATATCTAGTATATTTATTTCAAAATCTAAACCCAGGCAATGTCAAGTGACCCTCTTCAAAAGAAAAACATGGTTTATTTTTTTACCTAAATACATTTTAATTCTTTTTATTTTTAGGGTGAGGTAAAATATAGTAGTGATATTTATCATCCTTTGGCAACTGTTACTGCTAGAAAATACATGTAATTTTGGGAGCAAAAGAAAGGGAGACTAAATGGGCATATGGAAACCAAATTTTCTGAGCATGTACATACATGATTTTGCTTATATGCAAGACATAACACATTTCATCTTGAAACTGATGTAGAAATTTAAACCCCTTATACTTGCAGTATTTAAGCTGGTACTTTACTTTTGTCATATTTACCATTAGGCATTAAAGAAGAATATTTCCTCTGAGCCCAATAAAGTCTTTTTCGAAAGATTTGTATTCTTAGCATCTACCTTACTCAAATAGCTGAAAACTCAGAATTGTTATAATTCTTACTCTAAATGGAAAATTAGCAGTTGAGTGTCCAAATTACAAAAGCAAATTTAAAATGTCTGTCTAAATCCTTCTCATTTCTCAGCTTTTAACTTTGAATTTCAGATATTTAAAATTATAGCAGCTTACCAGCATCCAGGATGTATTTGCATGACGAAGACAGATTTCTTACTATAAAAACTCATCAGACACCTTGTATTGTGATTGACAAACCTGATAAGCAGAAATTATTGAAGCTACTCAACACAATTCTGGAGTGGTTTCTGTAACACAGGTGGAGCATGCATTAATTACAAGGATCCAGTTTCACGTATCTATTCTAAGCATACTCCCACCCAGGCACAGCTACCAGCTATACTCAGATGCTGGAAATCACTCAAGCTAACTGTGGATCAAAGGCACACCTATGGAATTTCTTATACTATATTAGAATTTCTAATGGAAAACCAAGCCAAGCAAAACCAGAACCAACTCCTTCTGAAAGAATGAAAGATTAAGCAGTATTATTAAATTAAAAATACCTAAATAGGCCTAAATATCAGCACATGATCACTCTTGTTTGCACAGTCCCAGCACAGTTTTTACACAAGCCAGATAGCAGTCTCCAAACTGTGTCCCCACAGGTCAGGAGTTAATACAAACCAAGGAACATTCCCAGAAGACAGTTTCAATGTGATCACCCTGTTAAGGAGAAAAATTAGCTTTGTGGAACAAGCTACACAGTACCAGCTGGTCTCAAAGCCAAAGAACAGCTTCAGAAACTGCTTTCTGAAACATTTCAATCATAGAACCATAGACTGATAAAATGGTTCGGGTTGGAAGGGACCTTAAAGATCATCCGGTTCCAACATCTCCCACCATGGAAGGTTAATATTAATATACAGTGGTAATCAGAGGTAATAAGACTTTTGAGGAATTATGAGACAGAAGATGAAAAGTTCTGGGAGATCCATTGTTTCCTCTTTGCAAGTTATCCTTAATTAAATAACAAAGGCTATTTAATTAAAGCTTTGATCATCTGCACCATCAATCCTTAACACAGCATTTAGCATTGATATTGGTACTTCAGATTTTAAAAACATGACTGAACAGCTTCCTTTCCTTTCAAAGTAAAAGGGATGAAAGAATCTGTTGTGAAATAATGAAAAAGAAATTGATCTCTTTTATAATTAAAAGCAACTCCATCCTGGATTTTTACATCAAAACAATCATTTAGGCTTCACTCAGAAATGGGTTGGAGCACTGAGAAAAGTAATAATGTGGTTTCTATAAAAATTTTACTTAATTAACAAAACCACAAAGGTTTTCAACACTTTTTTTTTTTTTCTTAAAGTACAGCATCTTCAGTAGACCAAAATGTGTTAAGCACAGCTTGCAAGGCTTGAGAAAAGGGCATGTGACTTTACAGTTCCAAGTATGTTTTGCAAATGCCCTGAGTGGTTCCTCCTTGATGTCTATATTCTCCATATGTTCATGGGGACAGGACCTCGACGTTGCTCTGTGGGAGCTCTGACTGCAAGACCTGACCTGTCAGCATAATAGGAAATGACAGCAGCAAACACACTGTCCCTTTGGCAGGTAATGGTGATGGTTTTTATGACTAGGGACATGCCATAGTACTTCTCGGTCAAGTGAGCAGATCCATCCAGACAACCTCTAAACAACAAGACAGCCAGGAAATTGCTGTTCTCTGAACCCCTGGACTATGACTGGCAGCACAGCCTTCACGAGAAACAGCCATCTTACAGGCACAACTGCCTTAAAATCTAATTGCTTCTTCAACTTACCTTCTCTAAGAAGATGTCACTGCAGCCAAGCTGTTTTAAAATTGCAATACACTGCACTATTCTCCTCATATGCTAATATATCATGCAACTTTGCATGGTAATTATGTGTCTCCAAAATACAATCAGTTTCAAAGTGAAATTAACTGTGCTATTACTTCAGCAAAATAGTACATGGCAAAAAAAAGCATTAAAGTATTTCCTCTATGTCTTAATTCATGTTCAGTATAAATTCTATGCTTTCATTTACCATAGCACTGTAAAAGGGAATTATCATTGCTATTCATAATGCATTGCTTTTTTAAACAGGAAAGTATAGTATAGTATATCCAAGTAGGATATACTATATCCCACATGATACAGAAAGAGCATTCATGACAAGAAAAAAGTCACCTAGGAACGAACTCAAGCAAATTGTTTGTTTCATAGAAAACTGCAGTATCAAACACAAGCAGCATTCTCAGCTGCATAATTAATTATCTAATTGAAACTCTCAGTCAAAACAAAGTAATTTTTTGATGTCTGTGCAAAAAATAAATGGGTCCGCATGAATCATTAAAACACAGTATGATATACTCTAGTTCATATTCACCATAAATCAATAGTAGTAATCTTATTCATATACATTTAGTGCATTTGAATCCAATTAATACAATATTTCAATATAGAACACAAGGGATATTTTATGAAAATATTTTAAACAAAACACATCTATTTCCCTCGCATACTGTTGAATCCCAGGAAAGATACATAACCATGATCAATAAAGTAAGATTAGATCAATTCAATACTGAGAAATTTTCAATGCCATAGTCCAGAAGATTAATACCTGGATATCATGCCAGCAGTGTAACAAAGCCAAAATACCAGACACCAAGCTCTAAATAAGGACAGCAGTGTGCTTTCCGCATCACCGCTTCTGTTGTTATTGATTCTTGTGAATGACAAACTTCCACAGATTAATTTAGCTTCGTTACATATGTGATTTTACAAAGCATTTATTAACATGCGTATCTGTGTGAATTGCTGAATACTTTTTTAGTCATTCACAATTCTGCACTCTGTACTATTCAAAAAGTCTGTTCATTTCCTACTCTTTCTCAAATGCAATTCTGCATATTTTGTGTATACAGTATACAAGTTATATTTATCTACCAGCTCTACCAAGCAGATAACAAACATATTCACATATTTTTCTCTAAGCTAGTAGGTAAGTGTTTTCTCAATAAAACAAAAATGCTTTTTCAGCTCCTGTGTTCCACCTTAAGTGAAGGTTGTTTATCTGAAGAATATCAAACTAGAAAATTGTATCCTTTGTCTGTATGACACTACTTAACTGGATTGAAAAAAAAATGCCAAAGTGTATGTAGAAAAGAAAGAGATAAAATGGCAATTAGTTCTTTTCTCAATAAAATTCTTATCTGGTTTGCAAGCCATGTTCACTGGAAATAATACTTCAGTTCATACCAGTGCATTTGATTTCTGGCTCTAAAATCTACCCGTGTACCATAGATACAGAAATATGAAGATTTTGCTTCTTTTAATCTCCTTTTCAACTTTTCCTAGGAAAAAAATTAGGTGCATTTATTTTCTTTATACTACTGCCTTAATAACTACATAGGTATTTCCTGTCTTTTGAAAGTTGATTACCTCAGTGTACTGTATTAAGGCTTACTAGAACAATCTTTAATCAATAAGTATTTGATTAGAATTGATCAAAAAGTGTATAAAAAATTAAGGAAAACTCTCTTAGGCACCAAAAATTAAAATACTTTTCAAAAAGCAATTTTGCAAAACTCCCTCCACAGGATGTGTTTCATACAGTGTCCAATGCTATTTGCATATAAGTTAAGAAAATTTGATTAAAAATAAATATGAACATTCAAAAAATGTTTCTACATTACAAACAAATACTAACCAAAAAAATTTTAAGATCCCTCTGCACAGAAATATTTATTTTATGAAAATGCCTGTGTTTATATTACTTACTATTTTGAAAACAATTTACTGTGTGAGAAATTAAAGGAAAAAGGTATTATATATCTTACTAATGAGTAATGGTATACTTGCACACATAAGACATGAAGAAGCACCTTCTGCAGACTTCATTCACATGAACATATTTTAGTCATGTAAATAAGTCCCACTCAGGGGAGTTCAGGTAAATATTGTTCCTTGTTATAAGAACAGCAAGACAAGCTTTAGAGGGAAAATGGAAATTTTATTCACATAGTAAATACGCATCATGTTATCTTGGAACTGCAAAACTTACCAAACCTATTTAGTACTTATCTAGGGATCTACAGATAGTCTCAGTAAAGATAATAAACACAGTACTCCTGATATATTGACTGGCCTTCTTCTCTCTCTTATGAAACTTTTAAATTCTTTTATCTCACTGCTGGTCACAGCTAGACAATCTAAGTCTTTGGCATCTATAGAAAATACAAATACCAATAAACTTCAGAAACAATACTAATTTCATATCATATCTTGAATATATTGCTGCTAGAATACATAATATTTAAAATGTCTTATTTGAGTAATTTTAGACAATGCAAAGTCTTTTTTTTCAAATACTATTCTCTTTTTTCTTCTAATGATTGCAGACTTATCAATTTTTATTTTTAAAATTATGTAAAAATATTAGTTACCAAAATTATTAATTGACAGTGGCATGATTTCTGGCAGAGGGGCCATGTTGCTAACTTGTGCTCTAAAAGAAGTAAGAATGAAGGCAGACAATTTTTGTGAGGCCCAGATTTTAATACATGTAGTCTAATTACTTCTGCTTAAGTTTAAATAAAGCTTTACATTATCCCTTTGAAGCAAGCAAAACATAAGCACAGGTTTACATGTTTGGCTGATTCAGCAGCTGTTCAACTGTGTATAGTTTTCTCTGTTATAATTCTGATAACATTGTGGTCTTGCAAGGATAAAATAATTATGGTATTTATGGAATAAACAATACATAGACTACTACTCATCTTTATTACAGATCCCTAGAAATAAGAACTACTGTACTGTGAAACTATCCTCCCCCTTCTGTTTTTCTTACAAGTCTAACACTGTAATTTTGTCAGCCACTGCACTACAAAAGTGGTTTCATGTTGAAGGTTGTGATCTATTCTTTCTCCCAGCACAACGGAGGATAAGACAGTGCTTGACTGTAAAAAAGGCAAGGGAAAGTGGGCAAGCCGAGGGGAGCAGTTTTATGTATACATCTCCATCCAGATGCAGGCTGTTGATGAGAAGTTTGGAGGGGAAGCTATGACTCTTTGCTTATGCAGTTTCTGCTTCAACCTCTAGCTCCTTCCACCCCTTGTTCAAGAGCAAGGTAAAATTTATCAAAGAGCAGATAAACAAAATTAAGCATCTACTTGGAAATTTCTGTCATTTCATGTCATATATTTCTCTACATAAACAACCCATTAAATAATTATTTAAAGAGAAAAATGGGATTAGGAAACAGTGCTGTTTCTGTTATGTGTCTATTATAATCAGTATGGTAATTATTGCATATATTAAAAGTAGAATGATATTTGAATGAATTGGAAAGACCTGTTTAAACTTTCCCCTGAAAAAGAATATTTAGTTACAGGACAGGTGTGTCAGGAAACCACCAACTGTGGATACTGCATAAATACATAATATTTACTAAATACCCTATATATTATGAGATATCTAAATAATTACTAAAAAGCAAAATTAGATGAGTTTTTCTGGGCTATAGAAATCTACTTCATTTGTGCAGATTGTAACAACGGCTAGGTGGCATCTTAGGTAACAACAAATATTCTGACAAATATTTGAGTATTTACGACACAAATCACATTTAAAATCTGTGGCTCAATTTACTCATACACAAGCTGTTGTATCAATATGAACAGACAGATGTAGGGGCTTTTTCATGAAGACAACTTATATGTAGTTTCAATTCTCTTAAAAGAAGAACAGTTTGACTATAAAATGTGACTGAAGATACTTGTTGTATTTCTAATGGAAATGTGCTATGTTTGACATAATTTTATTAAATACTTTGTATATTTAAGAGGAGCATTGAGAAATACTGCAGATTTACATTCTCAACTCTATAGTGTTTCACTTAACAGTACTTGACATAATTTTTATGTTATTCATGGATATTTATGTTATTTAATGTTGCCCTTGAGTAAAATTCAAATCTAGTTTAAAATCTATTAGGTTTACAGTAGCAGAAAAAGAGAAAATATAGGCTTTTGTAATGAATTTTAATATATATTCTGACTGCTTGAAAATGAAAACAGACAAATGGATTAAGGAGTTAGTTGAACATTAAAATACTGTTCATTGTTTTTTGTTTTCTGGAAAAAGCTGATATTTCATCTTCTATTTTAAATAGACTTGGTGAAGGTTTAAGGCATATTAGTGTCACATATAGGGCTCAATATTATAAAGCTTATTTAATATTCAAGGTCCAAACTGTCAAAGAAAAATCTCCAAAATGAGGTAATGAATTGAGAATTGTTTTTTATTTCACTTACTGGGCTTTTTTTTAATCTTATTTTTCAGAAACTAGGTATTTTTTTCAGTATACATGAGGAATGACACTTTTCTAGTTTAAAAAATGAAAACTAGAAAGATTCCAACATATCTATTTGATTCACAGAGTGAAGCTTTTAAGAAAAATACTGCATATCATTCAACTCACAACCCAGTCAAAAGATCTGGAGCACTATAACAGGATTCAAAATATATTCTAATCACAGAGGAGATAATCACCCACTAGGATTCAGCTCTTAGTTTAATTACAGAAAGAATGCTTTTACAAGAATGGGTAGTACTGAGCCAACTATATCATACAGCATATTTGGATGAGTTTCATATAGATGTTCACATTAAAAAAAAGCACTAGTTGCAGTGTCTTGATATATGCAGTACTTCCTCATGATATGTGTCACAGATTATTAAGCACCACACAGGCCTTACAATTTGCTCAAGGAGCTGGCTTAGAGCAAATGACCATAAAAGAAAAAAAGAGAAGTCAGTAACACTTTTATCTCAGTATGAAATATGAAAGGTCATGAAATATGTAGTCATGGATGCAAACTAGAAGAATCTCTCTGAACTTGATTTCCAAAAGAAAAGATACTCTATGCTACTTACTAACTGATGACTAAGAGAAGACAAAATCTATTTAAAAATCATGTCCTGCACAGTTAATCAAGCAATAAGCAATTATAAGTAATATCTCCATTTTTTAGGCAGAAAAGGAAGTTTAAGGGCATCACTGAAGTATGAATTTCAGTCTTCTTGTCTTAGGTATCCCAACAGGCTCCAGAATCAAGCTACGCAGTAGAAAACACAGGCATATACAGCAGTGTTCATCTGCTTTATGTGTTACAAATCTGAATCTCTGAGAGACTGAACAAACAAACACTTTTTCAGCATCTCATTTTCCTGTCTAGCTTGGCTTCTATCACACATTGTAAATTCACACACTTGTATTACAGCTCATGTTTATTAGACAGTATTATTCGTACTTTTAATAAAAATCAGTATATCAAAAAGAGTCTTAATTATTTGGAAAAAAAAAGCTTTTTGAAAAGATCACAAAGAATTGTTTCTAAGAATAAGAAAGGAAGACATGCCAGTTGTATGAAACAATTTTAACAAAATAAAAGTCAGGTGGCATTTGTCAGATCCACTTTACAAACCAAATAAAAAAAGCTGAACAATAGATACTCTGCTCCTCTTTCTTGGATTTCTTTAATCTAATATGTATAACATCTATCAGTTAACAAGTCTCTGTGTCTCTGTGCGGAACAGGTCATTCTGCAGTACACTTGGAAATGGTTGCATTTCACCAATCTTTAAAAGAAGCTTATGATTCTAGCTGTGAACCACATCACATGGTTCTTGAAGCTTCATTGTGTTTGGTTTTTCATTTCTATCCTTGTGAATGCAAAAATGCATGTCACTTCTCAAGTTCATTCTAAAGGCACCATAATTTGAAGCACAATCCTTGAGTAGGTAAGATAATAACCTGCCCCTTTTATACAACTCACTCACTTCCTGATCATCTTATTTTGAGCTCTTCTATACTTATACATGCATATATGTGTTCATACAAATACATAAATGCTGACTGCATGAATACTTATAGTCAATGCCAAATAGAATGATATCCAGTTCCAAATATGATGTTCAGCCAGATTTGTTTAGTCTTTACTTAGAAGTTACATTTCATTCTATGATTACAAGGAGAATGCAATCACTGCATCAATGTCACACAAGAAAGATATGGTGTATAGTGAAGAGTTTACTAAAGAAAAGTTTAGAAAAACTTTTATAAACTCATTTAGGATCATATTTTTCAATAAATATAGTGATGAAACTAGTTTTTAACTAAAGGATTAATTCTGATTATAGTTAAAAGACTGTAACTTCAAAGAAATTAGAATAAAATCCAGTTTGAATGGAAGGCAATCAGCCCACCCTAGATTTGCCTTTCCATTCTCTTGTTGCCACCAAATTACAACTTAAATATCACATTTTAATCCCATAGTGATTTAAATAGAGTATGATATTTGAAAAACAAGCCAATAAAGATTTCAAGGGAGACACTCCAGAAATGTGTGTTTAATAAAGTGACAGAAATAGTTAAACATGTTGCCTTAATATTGATTTATCAAGAGATTAGCCAGGTAAAGCACTATGACAGCATCAGTGCAGTGGTTTATTTTGGTCTACTTATGAAAAAGACAGTGGAAACAGGACAAGTTTATGAAAGAAAAAAGCAGCAACCCACAAGAGTTATTTTACTGTGACTACTTTACATCATCTAAGTCTTTCCTTACATATGGAATGTCTATCTGTGCAACAGGGGATGATGTGGCACCATCTGGGTCCTGGAGAGAGAACTCTCCACAGACCTGAGAAAACAGTTTAATCACTATTATGATGTGCTTATTATAGGCTGTTGCAAAGATTTACTCAAGACTAATTCTATCCTAGTTGGGTGGATCAAATACTTATGAACAGTTAAACAGCAATTTAATCTGGTTAGCATCTGAAAATAGTTTGCATGCTTTATGACAACTCCAAAAAGCAAAGAAAAGCTCTGTACATGTGGACAATAAAAAGAATCAGCTCAGAAGTGCACTCTTGATCCAAACCAAAATTGAATTAATTGAAAAGTGGTATGAGATTTTCAATACATTTGAGATTGATATGTAAATTATTTAATGTAGATTATTTAATACAAATTATTTATAAGGGTATTATTATATTTATATTAATATTTATTAATATAATGACAGATTATTTAACGGGGGTAAAAGAGTTCTTTCTAATGTCAACATTCTACTAAACTATTCACAAAGCCTCTTGAAACTGTGCTTTGTGATCAACTGCCATTAGACATATCGTGCAACTAATTTCATAAGTCCGTAATACTTATTAAAGTATACAAGAATCCTTATAAGTATTTTTTTGGTCCTTTAGTTATGGGGAGAATACCCAAATGTCATCCACTTTTTTTTTTTAATTTTTTTATTTAAGTATTTCCGATCTTTTAAACTTTAATTATGGAAGCATTATTGCCTACTGGAAACATAAGACCAGTTCAAAAACATTCTCATAATACTAGTCATACTAGTTTTGAGGAATCCACATGTGTTTCCACATTCTGAAGGATAGAAAAAGAATAATGACTTTACTCCAAGAATGACAAATTTTTGAGTAGAACATTGCCTGTTCTTCATCTATATGATACCATTTTTCACACATTTGCCCTTCATGTGGCTGGGTAGAAACAGGATCACTTAATTAGAAGAATGAAAATCCTCACGAAGAATTCAAAAGACTGTTATTCCTCATTCTTCACTCTTGAAAAGATACGTGATAATTTTGTATTTAAAAATAACTGAAAAGGGAAAAATATGCCTATTAAAGTTTCATGCAGTAATTTTCCTTCACTAGGAAGAGTTTGGGAATAAGTTGTCATACTGATTCCATCAAGTAGTACATACTGTGACACAGTAAACTACTTGGGCATAAAGATGCTAAGTAGGACCCATATGGTATACAGGCCATGTACTGGTTCTCTCACAGAAATCAATTTCATCTCACTGAAAGAGTGGATGAATTCTGCAATTTGCCTTATTAAAAGCAAAACAACTAGATGTTTCCACACTATGTCATGCAGCCTACAACTTGGACTACCCCAGTTCCCTCTGACAAATATTATGTCCTGGACCGTAAACATACAGCCTTTAGGCTTTTGAAGTGGACAGGTCATGCCTATGTAGCACTTCAGCTTGAATGCTCCACAGCATAACATGCCATAGTGTTTTAACATGTCAAAAAAACACAAGCCCCTACAAAATCATCCTTAAGCTTTTCTGCACATCACAATCCACTGTCACATGGGCAAGTAGTTAGTCCTGCTTTCCTTCCATGGTCTTCTATTCCTAAATTTCTTTAATGAAAAGAACTGTAAAACCCTTTATTTATCCCAAACTGGCCATAAAAACCAGAAAATCCTATATAATCCTCCTCTACAGACTGCAGGTCAGATCCACACTAGTATTATTCTTTGAGATCTGGCCTGGTTGTTTTGCTAATCAGGGAGGTACCTATGGAAATGAAGACAGGAAAAGTACACACTCACTAGTACCTAGAGATGCACAACACAGATTTTCCACATCTGACTGCAGGAGACATCTGCAGTATCATGGTTTAGGAATGGTATTCCCCTATTTAGGACTGCCACTAAAAAGACCATGAACCTTTGTCCCGTGAATGGAAGGTAAAGAAGGCAGAGATCATGGGCTGAGATAAGAACAATTCACTGGAAACATCAATAAGAAAATTAATAGATAAGAAAATTAATAGAACAGCAATAATATTAATAACAATAGTATACTAAAAGGAGGGTGAGTCCCATGCAAAAGTGCTCACCACAGACCTGGAGGACAGTGAACAATGGCAGATGGGTTTCCCACACCTCCATGCTTTGTTCCACCAGAAAACCACTCCCTTCTTCTCAGAAGCCAGAGTTCCCTACCCCCACCACTGGCAATTGAGGTGGTGGTGTAGAATAACTTCCTACTCCTGCCTGCATCCTCCAGGTTTCACCTCCTCACGGATACTGTAAAAGTTAACTCTGTCCTGGACTGAACTAGGACATGCAGGTTAAACTCAAATTCATGCATCTGGATGTGTTTGACATACTCATTTTTTATCTCAATGTAACTCCTCGGAAAAAAGCTCTTATCCCAATGCCATGCAGCTATTGTGTACTGTAAGGATGTAATGGCCCTATAACCTTTGTGAGTGAGCCATGTCTTCTCAGTAGACCACAGTCTGGGCTGAAGATTAAAGGATTTGAACAAAAATGAGCAAGAAGAGCTGCAGGGTGAGGGCTGGTGTGAATGAATGTTGCAAGAGATATCTTACTGGCAGGTATTAATAGTTTACTCTGATAGAATAATCATCACCTTTTCTACTGTGGAAGTTTTTTAAAACCCTTTTGGGATCTGCAATTATATTACTTTTGAAGAATTACCCGTATCCTCTGCAGGAAGATTATTGCATTTATGGCAAGGTTTCTACACTATGTGGTATTTTTAGAACAGAAAATAAACAGCTTAACTGATTAAGTTTAAAGAGTACTCAAGTGCACTTTATTTGAAATTACTAGGCCAGATTCTGCTCTCAACTCTGTTTTTATTCATACAGACTTGTACCCAAGCTTGTTAAAGAAATTGTTTGAGAAATTTGATATGGAAAAAAAAAAAGACCTTCAGTTGAGTACAGGTACTCAATTCACATGCAGGTGCATAATTTTAGAGATAAAATTCTCACAAACTCTGATAATACTGCCACTTTCTATCTAAGAAACTCATGGAAAATGTATTGTTTCAGTAACAGCCCTGTCCTATAGTAGTCCTGTCTATACCACATAAAATATGAATAAAGTTACCAAGTCCAAGCCTCTTGGTGGTGTTGTCTTGATTTAGATCAGCATGAAGACAATCAGAATCAGCTATATCAATATGATGTGAAAAATTACAGTGAAACCCAAAGGATCTTAATAGCCTATATGATTCTGGTACTTAAATTATGCCAAATTAACCTGCAAAGTCCTCTTTTAAGAAGAACCTTTATACATTAAAAAGAGGGCACAGAAATAAATATGATTGTAAGGCACTGTAAGCTTTTCAGTGTATATCAGTCTCTAACCACTCAGAACTAAAGCACCATCAAGGTGACTTAAATCTCTCATATTAACAGTATCTAATACTGTTAATTTATTCATAGGATTTATAGCAGATGACATAATTCCTAAAACCTAAAAAATCTCTAGGAACTTCTTAAACCAACAGAAATTATTTTTTCTTTCTTTGGTTCAGTCATAACTACTGCAGTCCTTACACTAAAAGCAAAATCAGACAATAAACTTTAGGGAAAAGTGGCATAAAATTCCAAATTCACCATGAAAACACGGCAGCATGTAATCAAGAGTTCAGTGTTCAAATGAGCACCCTAGTTACTTCATGCTGATTAAAGTAAATAGAAATACAAATAAAGAGATAATAAGTGGTTTGAGCATTCAGGTAAGGGATGCCCATGGTTCCCAGGAAATTATGGCAGTAAGTAATGCTCAGAATGCTCCAACATGTAAAGCAGGAAGGCGGCAAACAAGGCTATTGTCCATGTGCTGTGGTTTGTGTGAATAGCACATGAACCACTGAATCGTGGACCAGGACTTCCTTCCCAATGATCGTGATTGTCAGCTTCCTCAGTATAACATGTAAGTGTCATCTGTCCATTTGAAGGAATAAACTCAACAAAAGACATTTGCATATCCACCCACACAAGGTCTAAAATAGGAAAAAATAAAAGGTTATCACTAAGCTAATTATTTGAATGTTTGGCTAACTCATAACTCTGTGTGTTACCTGAAGTTCTTATAGTGCCTCATATTTAGATTTCTTACTAACTTTTGGCATTGTTCATTATGTAATATTTTTCTTAGTTCACTTCCTAAAAGTACAGTTTTTTATTATATTTCATTACAATAAGTCCTTTAAAGAACTACACCTCTATGAACATAAGGAAATACCCCCCTGGCAGACTGAAGTGTTCTATATCTGACTTTATAAATTTCCATATAGTTACTTATGTATTCAAAAGTTAAATATTTATTCTGCAAGACAGCAAAGCTGTAGCACTACAAAAACTCTATTTTGTCAACAAAAACTGTGTAATCCTAATTACCTCAATGCTTTCCAAATACAACTGTTTATATTGTGAAATTAAAACAGAAATTAAGTACCTTTAAACTCTGTTAATGATATGCTGTATTACCTGTTACATATTAAAAAGACCTTCATGCTTGGTCTTTTTAATGTACAGGTTTATTTTGAAGATCACTCGCATTCTAGTTTTTCGTTGTTTTTTTTCTTTTGTAGGTTGGGTTATTGTTTCTGTTGATTACATTTTATTTCACTTATATTGCATTAGGACCATAAATTTTTTGAAATCTTGAAGTTCGCTAACATAGATGAATTGAGGAAAAAAAAAAGATATTTAAAGCTACATATGGTTAAGCAGGGCATCTACTTCAATAAAAATGGACTTCTAACATCAAATAAAATCATCATTAAAATACTTAAGTATTTGAAATGAACCTTGAGATACTGCAATGTTAGCTTCTTACAGTAAACAGACCCATTATTCAGTTAACTTAGCACACCAACTCATATAACCCCTATTTATGTTGTTACTCAACATATATTGAAACAGTTAGGGACATTATTTGGAAAGTAAGATATTTCCAAATGCTAATAAATTAGCATTATATCTTAATTTATTTCTTTACCATCCACCATACTGCTAACACAAGAAACTCCCACAGAAATAATAAGACAAATTTTGTGAGGACTGTCTAAAAATAGGACTGTAGGTATTTTGAGCCAAAGCTGACACAAAAGAAACAGATGACACTGAAAAGTAGCAGTGAGTGAGAAGAAAGGGTTCAAAGGCAAGAAAATTATATTTCTTTCTCCTTCCCTCCCAAAGAAAATTTCTGTTTAAAATTATTTTGAACATTTTGTGTTCTACTGCTTAATAAAGTTGCCCAAGGAAGTGAATTCAGACTTTGATCTGAACTGTGTGATGTGAACTGTGTTATTTACTTCCTTGGGAAGTTATTTACTTCCCAGGGAAGTAAATAGGGTTAATGGAGGAAAAATATTTTAAAAAAAATCAGATGGAATGCACTGGAAAATATCAACCAATGACCTCAGTAATGAAGTGACAACAGCACACTGAACTTAGAAAAAAAACTAAACTCGGCACTAAGTAAGAATAATTATTTATTTCACTATCTATTTACATTTTCTTTTTTTTTTTGCACTCTTCTATACGTTTGTTAAAAGTGATAGAGGCTGGTGATTCTGCACCTGTCCATCATAATGTGGGACCAAGGGTATATTCTTCAAAGATCACTGAAAAGTCAATAGATAATAAGAATTGTAAGAATTTCTGACCTCGGCTAGATTCATCTCAGGAATTCCCTTTAACTTCTTTTGAAAGAGTCTGCTTTATTGTGAAATAACAGTTAAGGTGAAAGGTTCCTTAATACATTTCCACTCCTGGATCCATTCAGCGCTTCCTCTATTACTTCTTTTCTACCTTTTCTCAGTGAATTTAAAGTTCATCAAAGTACAAGACTAACAGCACTGACTGAGTTAAACAGAGGATCTAGGCTGTGCAAGTTTCTTACTCCAACTCCACTAATTCACCCTTTTCTCTTGACCCTCAAAGTATCTTGTTATTCTAGTCCTTGGCCTCCCCTGTGCAGAGACTGCCAATCATATCACATTTGTAGTGTGTTTTATAGGCTGTGAAAAAAAAATCTAGACAAGGTGAGACTACCCAAATAATTTGTGCTGCTAGGTCTCCTGTGTAGAAACTGGACTTTTTTTTTTAATTGGCTCTAAATACTTGGGAAATGTTAAAAAGTTCTTGTGAATTTTTCTTTCAAATGTCAGATTTCTTCTATATAGCATCTTAACTAAAAAAAAAAATAAAATTCTTAAAAGCATCTTTCAAAGGAAATATGGAGCTTTTATGATATTTCTTTTTTTTTTATTTTTCTAGGGCTTTCTAGACACCTAAATTTTTCAATTTGCCTTGTTGAAATTCAGACAGTTCTTCTCTGCCCAGTTCCTTCTGAAGGGCCACACAGCTCTCTGGGGTATCAACCACTCCTTTGTGCTGTCTGTGAAGTTACTGATGAGGCATGTGCTCCTTCATCCAAATGAGGGATGAATATATTAAATAATACTGGACTCAGTATGAACTCTTGGGGAACACCACTAGTTACAGCCCTCCAACTAGACTCCATCAGTTGTCCCTCCTCAGAAATATTCAAAACTCCTCTTGACATGGTTGTGGGCAGCTGGCTCTAGGTGGCCCTGCCTGAGCAGGAGAGTTGGATCAGATGACCTCCAGAGATCCCTTTCAACCTCAATCACTCTGTGAACTGATGTTTACTAAAGGTATACTGTATCAAATAACTGTTGTTTTCTATATTAATGTATTTTGTGACTGATAAGGGTGAAGAAAAGAAAACTAGGGAGGTAGTTTTTACTAATTTTTCCTGCTTTCAATCGCACAGCAACAATTCTGGTTACATTCATCAGATGAATTTATAATGTACTTCTGTTAGAAGCAGATCCCAGACTTCAAAATTACATGGCAGTATCTGGCCTGTCCTACAGAACTGCAGCTTGAAAAGTCAAAACACCTTCTTTGTTCTAGAGAGACCTTTATAAGTTAGCTTGGTGAAAATTGTGCTGATATTATTTGGAACACAAAACTTTTTGAAACCTAAACTTTAAACCTTTGTAAGAAGGCTGCAAAATTCCACCAAGCAGGAACATTTTAGAATTTTCAGCAACTCCTTGGCCTTCAACTGGCAGCCACTCTGTGCACTAAAAAAATGGTTTCAGTACAACATTAGTTCAGTACAAAGTAAATTCATTATTAGCGACTCCACAGTGCAGAAAGGAGACAGTGGGAAGAGTACTTGTGTAGACATACCTCATACATGATCCTACATGATGAATAGCAGCATTAAAGATGGTTGTAAACTGTAAGACTAAAAGGATGTGTGACCAATACCAGATACCTATGAAAGGTACAAAATCAGAGCAAGCAAGTAGTAACTTCCTCAGTATGTTAAACCCTTTCTTAACCTCAATAACTCATAGTTCAGAAGCTTCCTCAGCCAAAGGCCCTAACAGATTTCTCTTCTATTAACTGTCTTCCTCTGAACTTATGTAAATTTTTAGCATCTATAATATCCTTCAGGAAGAAGTTAACTTAGCACTGCACATTGTATGCAGAACATTCTGCGTATTATAAACTTCCACCACACCTGTGAATCTGGTCTGATGTTCCCTAAGTTTTGCTAATAAAACGGGTGATTTCACTGGATTCATCATTCCCTATATACCTTTTTCAGGCTAGTTGCAATTTATTGATATTACTCTGATATTACCTTTTTCATTGATTTATGTTACTGACTGAAACATGCTAGTCTACTCAGCTGTTTTTTGTTTGTTTTTTGTTTGTTTCTGTCTTAGAAGCCAGTTCAATACTTTTGATAGACCTTATTTCCTACAGTATTAGTAGTACATGATTTTGACATAAATATGTAGATTCCATCAGTGACCAGGCAAATAAGGTTGGAAAAAGTCCAAAATACCCAGAAGTCATGCAATGTTAGTTTCCAGAATTGCTCAGCAACTACTTGCAAAACTGTCAGGAATTTGTAATTTAAATAATGTTGTAGGAGTTAAAAACATGTACTCCAGATGCCAGTCTGAGTAATTTCTACATGTAGATTTGTATATAAGGCCAACTGTGAAAAACCTGAGTTGGGTCCCATGTGTTCTACTGAGATGAAAACTAAAAATAATAATGTGGTAATTTGTAATGATCCTTTGAATCACATGGAAATAAGTGGTTTGAATAAAGAGTTCTTAGACAAAGAAGATACTCAAGACAGCCCTTAGAAACTAAGAAATAGTATTATTACTCTCTTTTCACTAGTTCATCAATCAGCTTCAGATGGTCAGAAAAAAATAGCCACCCTAAAACTGCCATTAATGAGTCAACAAAACAGTACACTGGCATCTGGTATTCGAGTTGGAGATTTGTTCTCTTGAATTAGTGTTACAATTCTGCCACTATCTGACTTTCCCTAAGCTTATGCTTTACAGAGGTCCCCTGCTGGTTTATAACTCATTAGTTCAAAGATGTAGTGGTTTAAGCTTACTTAGGCACATTGCCGGGATTTATAAGGCTTGGCCACCAGTATCTTAAAATCCAAGCAGAGTGAGTTCTTTGTGGATGCCTGGTCACATCACATTGCTGTCACATAGTACAAAAAGATTTGTAACAATTGACAGATCTTCTATTTAAAAAGGCTACATTTGGAACACAAAAATAATATATTCTTGGTCAAGGATGAGGTACTGTCAGAGCTACTTAAGGAATGCTTGCATGATTGAAGGATTCAAATAAAACTACTTCAGCCATTACTAATGACTGAAACACTTCAAGAAAATGTTAGGTGCAGATTAAAACATGTTTGAAGCTAACAAAATTTGGCTTGTGTTTCATTGATATTACTACACAAATCACATAAAAGTTCTGTGAATAACCTGCAAACTAAGAAGTTTCTTTCAGGTTCCTTAGATGTGTTTAAAATATCATGAGAATTTAATAAGAGAAGCAAGATAACACAATGGGCTCAATGTCTCTCCTGTCTCCCCCACTGACTTGCCTCCAAACAAAATCAAATAACATCTGCCAAATGCCAGCCTGTTCAGCTTGCTAATGAGTTTAAAAATTCAGAGTATGACCGTTGCTCAGCAACTGATAAAGAATACCAGTCACATGGTCCTATAGTTAATATACAAGAGACCTTTACCCCTCATTTTCTAAAACACACTACAAAAAGCAGATTATCAGAAATACAATTTTTTTCAAGGTAATTTATTTGTTGTTTTGGTGCTGTTTTTTTTTAGCACTGTGCTGTAATTTGTTTTAATGCTCACAATCACCAGTATTCAGGTGACTGAAGGGGTGCTCAAGTTTTTCAATCACATATCTTTTAGTTCATGCATTTGCATGGTGGTGGAGTTCTATTCAGTTCAGCTGTTTGCTGACCATTTCAGTAGATAACCTGAGCCAAAAACTGAAAATGCTTTAAGCCTGAAGAACATGCCAGTGAATTGGGCTGACAGGCTGTTAAGCTAAAACTAAATTGAAAACTATAATCAGAAGTGGAAGTGGGGGATCAGAGGACTTAGAAACCATGATTTGTGCAGTAGAGATGTAATCAATTTCAGAGAGGAAAAGACAGGAGGATAACAGTCACCCTGTCAAGACTGTTTCCTCATCATCTCTGATCCGCTGGAAAAATCTGAAATTGACCATTAATCAATCCGTCAATCAATCAGGCAGTAATCATTAGTGACAGGAGGTTATAATGGGAAAAAGTTAAACAAAGAGGCACAACAGTATGTTATTCCACCTGACAAGTGAAAAAAAAGGCTGCAGTTATGGAATCCTCTGTGCCAGATGAAACAAACCTGCTAAAGTTGTGTAATTAACTATATTGCTGTTTCTCAAAGCTGTTTATGCAGGAGGTAATTGGAGAGAGCCAGCATGGCTTCAGTAAGGACTAGTCATGCCTGAAAAATTTGGTGGCCTTCTATGATGAGGTTACAGAGATAGTGGATGAGGGAAGAGCAACTGAAGTCATCTACTTTGAGTTGTGCAAAGTATTTGACACTGTCCCACTTAACATTCTTGTCTCTAAACTGGAGAGACGTGGATTTCATGGACAGACTTGAAACCACTTGGGTCCTCTAGTGGATAAGGAACTGGCTGGATGGTCAGACTCAAAGAGTTGTGGTCAATGACTCAGTGCCCAGCTGGGAAGCAGTGATGATGAGTGGTCCTCCGAGGTCAGTATTAGGACTGGTGCTGTTTAATATTTTTTCAGTGACATGAACAGTGGGATTGAGTGCATCCTTAGCAGGTTTGCTCATAACACCAAACTGTGCAGTGCAGTTGGCACACTGAAGGGAAGGGGTGGCATCAAGAGGGATCTTGAGAAAGAAGTTGTGGATATTCCATTCCTCTAAGTGTTCAAGGCCAAGCTGGATTGGGCTTGGTGTAATGGGATTTGGGCTTTCTTGGTGTAATGGAAGTTGTCCCTGCTCATGGCAGGAGGCTTGGAACTAGGTACTTTCCAAATCAAACCATTCTGTGATTTCTGTGATTCTATGGGTTAAAATACATTGCTTTGCTTGCATCATATGTTAATGAACTTAGTACTAATGGTAAAGTGTATTACTGTTTTAATAGAAGTACTTCATGTTCTTAGACACTGTATTAATGCAAATGAAGAACAAGTCTAGGAATTCCTGGGTTATATTTAACTTAGTGCTTAGAAAAGAGAAAGCTCATCAAAAAGAAGCTGGAAGGGGCAACTTGGAGGATTAAATCTTTCCTAACAGCATGGACTTTTCATAAAGAAACTGCATTGGAAACATAGTGCCAATGAACTCCATCTCTTTAGAATAGACTGAAAAAGCTCAAAAAGACTGAAAAGCCCAGATAACTAGCAGGGTAAAGAAGGTTATTAGATACACAAAGGCATTTTTAAAAAGCTGAAGCTGAGTTTAAATGAAGAAAATAAGGCAGACCAGAAAATTTTAGAAAAAAAGCTAGTAAAAGATATTTAGAGGTAATAAGTTTTTTCAAATAAATGAGGATCAGAAAGCCTGGCAAAGAGCCTGCAGGTCCTCTTAATGAGCAGAGTATAAAAGGAACACTTAGAAGGGACACACAACTGCACAGAAGCTAAATGACTTCTTGACATCAATGTTCTCTTTGAAAAAACTGTGGAGATTCCCACCTCAGTACCATTTTTTGCACAGGGATTCATCGGAGGATCCATCTAAAACTAAAGAGACTGTAGAAGAGATTACAGAACAAGTTGAAAAAAGCAGCAGCAGAACATTATCAGGGCTAAAAGGTATACCTAAATGGTTACCCTTTGAGTTCTATGAGATCTTAAGGATGAAATAGCTGGATAGCCACGTGTGGCAAATGTCAGGCCGTTTGCCTTAAAAGAAAAGGGTTCTGGAAAAGATCCAGAGAATGGCAAGCCTGTAAGCCTGACACTTGCATTGGACTAAGCAGCAGGAATTATGCTAAAGAATAAGTTTAAGGGATATTTGCATAAATATTAGGAAGAGTCAAGAAGGCTTTTGCAGTGGAAAATCTGACTTTAGAGAAATATTAGTTTGGTGGGTAATTCTAGGTAATGACCAATAATTCATTCTGTACCAGCAACAGTTCCCCCACAGCTAAGGGTATTTTACCCTTTTGAGAAAAACAGAATTTGAAACTGAAGTTATTTAGAAATATAAAAGATGGTGTCTCAAGTCTTCAGCAAGATTCAGTACTCCCTCTTCCCCACATATGAAAAATAATTTTGATACTATGACTATACTCAATACAATAATTCTGTTTTGAGTAGATTTATCAATTTTTACAGTTTCTGCAAGAATTTTGAAGCTGAAATCCTGTAATTTTGTCACCAGGTTTTGTGGGTGCAATTAAGGCCTTTGCAGACTGCAAAGGTGACATACTATACAAAGATTTATTAAAACCATGTATATCTTGACAGCTGCTTGTCATTAAATGAATCCCAAACTTGTGTAATGCAAATAAAATCTGAAATCAAGGGCAGCATTATATTTCACCTCACTAATTCACATGTAATTTATCCACATTTTAGAAGTAACAGCCTTTAACTGTCTAAAAGTAAAGCTGAATATAACAAAAAATTATAAAGTATTTCCTGCTAACAAACTCAACATGCACAATCACCTAAAGAAACCTTAGGACTACTTCACAGGATGACTTACAGTCCTGTAAAATCAGTTGCCATTGTAAATCAAGTTTGACAGGTCATTGGCAAACTTCTAGTAGAAATATCTTTTTTTGAGAGAAAGATATGGTTTCTTATCTGTTGAACATCTGTAAGTGTTCTTAATTCTTTCATTCCGTATTACTCTCATACTGTGCTTTGTCCTCTGAGATTTTGTCCAGAGATACAATCTAGCTCAGTAGCACCTGACATCTTCCCTAAGGCCCTCTGGCGCACTTAAGGCAGAAGCTACTACTATGTTCCTAAAACATGAACACTAGTGACAAAAGAAGAAAGGAAAAGACAGCAATAATTTTTTTAGAAACCCCTACTTAAAAGCCAAAAAATCAAATACAGCTTTCCTACTGAAAAGAGGATTAGTGAAAATTCCATAGTTAAGAAACATTCAGTCATTTGGAAATACGGTTAATACAATATAATTTAAACTTTCAAATCAAATGTCTCTGTAAGCCATTAGTCAATGTAAGGAAATAGATCCTTATAGAGACCAATCTTGCCTATTTCAGGCACCAACTTTAGAATGAAAAGAACTACCTTTCATGAATTCATGATGACTAGCTTAGACTTAGTTGCCATAAATTCTAGTTGTCTCATTGGATTATATGAACTTCAACCTGAGCAAAAAGGGAGTTTGTGGTTACTTGTGTCATGTTGGCCACTTTTGGGTGAATGTTTCATCAAATTCTAGTCTGAGCAATAACATTCTAGGTCTGACCAATTTAATCTGATGTTTCATCTGGGTGCAATATTTTTCATTGACTAACCTAAATTAAGTTAGGAAAGGCTGCTGGCCACTATTAAGCCATTTCTCTGTGCCACCTTGTGAATGGCTGCCTAGAACCTTAATGAAATACCAATATGTATCAGGAAATTAAAAGTAGGTAGTATTTCAAAATGGCAGATAATAGTTTGCTGCACTTATTCAGGGGAAGAGAAAAAGAAAAGAACTTTCCAGAGGAACCATTACATCTCAGAAAGTTTTCTGTGGAGGAATTCTTCCACATTTCTTTTCAAATGGCTGCAAAATATAGAAAGATAAATGGCAATGCTTTCCCCTGTAAGAATTATTGAGTGAATTTGCCTCAGAAATTATCAAAACCCTAGAAAACTCTGCAAAACATGATATAAAATTACCCTCCAAAAGCTCATAAAAAAATTCTCAACCAGAAAGAAATCTACAAAGATATATGATGCAAATATATTAAAAATGGTAATATTTTCCCAGCATTTTAACATAACTTCATAAGCTGACAATTTTTTCAGCTGAAAACTTACATAACTATTTATAAGAACACTGTTTACATGCACTGCTACATCTGCTACACATTATCTATTTTTAGATGCTTTATCTATTTAGTTCAGATAATTTTACAGTAATTCAAAAAATGCTTTCAAGTATTTGCCCAAAAATTGTGTAAGCACCTTTGAAAACAGTATGCAGAACTTGTGGACAACTTAAATTGACTTCCCAATGGCTGAAGCTTGTAGAGAATACAATGTTCTTTCTCTTCTAGGAATGACTGTCTTTCTCCGCTCCTTTTCATGAACACAAATGAGCAATACTTCAAGTGCAACTTCAGGGACAGGGCCTACTCTGTCAGGATTCCCGAGGAAGCCAAATGAAATTCTGATTCAGTTCTGTAGCTTTCTGCCAGGCTGGCACAGGAAAAACCACGAAGGGAGAAAAATAACAATACTGCTGTTCCAGATACGTGAATAGAAGCTCAGTTCTTTGGATGCAAACCTCGCTTTGAGTGCTGGAGGATCTGAGCAGCATCCAAAGAGGGAACTACAGTAACCTTGTGTCAACAGTACAAGGGCACTAACAAATTGCAGCCTGGAGAGGGACCCCTTTTCTCACCAAATTTGCTCTTATAACTTCTGCCTGTCCCTTTGAATATTTTCAGTTGTCTTTTCAGCATATATGCCTTTTTTGAGATCTATTTAATAAGAAAATAAAACTTCTGTATCAAGTAAAGTGACATTATATCTCAAGTACAAGGTTTTTTTAATAGAAATGTATATATTTCTCCTCTGTGTTTTTAGCATTATCCTTAGTTCTTATCTCCCTTGATTCTTGCTGTTCAGAATTATTTGTAAGCCAAAGGCTCATCTTAGAAACTTGTTGCAATTCTTGTTGCTTTTTCACATGTAACATTTTTTTCAAATGATTTGAGTTATTCTTTAAATTCACTTGTTAGAAATGTTTGTGTTTTGGGGCAGCTGCTAGTTCTTTTTCTTTTGTAATACGAATGTTTTATCACTACACTACTTCGTGCTCCTACAGAGGTTGTGTGCAATGCCTGACATCAGATCAGAGGCTCTCTTCTTTCTCTATATCCTGTATGCACCAACTGACACAAGAGTTAGCACAGTTTGTTCTTGGGGACTGCAAAAATATAGAGGGGAAGGATTTGGAAAACTGAAATAATTTATGTACCTTTGGATCATCAGACAATTAAAAAAAACAAAACAAAATAAAACAAAACAAAATTTTTTGGAAAAAAAAATTATTGCAGAATAGCAAGTGAAGAAATAAGGTATCTCAGAGCACAGTCTTACCAAGCTGGCTAAGGAAGAGTGATAAATGAAGAAAAGTTTCCAGGAGTACAAGTCAATGGAAGTACTGATCTTTCATGTCAACACAATCCACAAATCTTTCAGATAATGCTCAAAATCTTATCCCCAAACTTTGGAGTTTGGTTGTGGTCACTTGAAACATTTCTCTGAGCACTCATGTTGACTAGACAAGATCATACTTGTAGTTAAAGAGATGTTCCTTCATTCCTGGGCCCGAATGCAAAAGTTTTACACATTCAACATCTGACTGGATTTAAATGATTTGAGGATGTTGTTTCCAAATTTTTATGGAGAGACTGTATTGAGGATCTTTCAAGAGATTCGCTTAAACATCCTCCAAATAGACTGGACAGCAGAAACTAATGAAAAATTATAGTCTTGAAAAGAAAGGATAGGCACAGTCAGTACACGCTGACTTGGACAATCTGCAAGTTTGAAAACAATCTGTGAACACACAACATCACACGTCCTGTGCTCAAAATGTCACCTTGCAAATCACTGTTTTCAGCCAATACCAGAAGCTATAGAGCTCTAAGACTCCTCTCTTGCCAAATACTAACCCAGGGCATTATGATGATCACAGGATATTATTTCCTCTTCAATTTCAATTTTCAGCTGTCCAACTCTTCTCCCGCTACCTAAAACATATGCCTAGTTTCCAGACACAATCAGGCAGTGATCACATCTACAGCATGGAAAATGTAAAATCTTGTGGCAATGCAAACTCTCAGAATAACAGTTCTTACTCTCAGACTGTTACTGCTCCCACGATAAACAGCATGAAGGTTAAACAACTCTTTAGTGAGGATTTTAACAACTACCTTTTCCAACTGATGTATACTCCACCATGGAACATTTAAATCATACTGTATGAGATCTCACTGCAGTCTTCAAAATCTTCACTCTCATGACCACTGACAGGACATGAAGCTGATTCAGGGAGGTGCAGGTTACACATCAAGAAAAATTTTTTCACCCAAAAGGTAGTTGAGCAACGTAACAGGGAAGTGGTCACAGAACCAAGCCTGTGTGAGTTCAAGGAGCATAGTGTGACTTTTGGGGTGTCCTGCACAGGACCAGGAGTTGGACTCAATGAGACTGATGGGCCCCTTCACACTCAGCTTATTCTATGATTCTGATACAGTTACCTTATTTTCTGCATTATCTTGAACTTAAAATCCATATGAAGCCTGGTTTCAGAAGGCAGTAATAGAAGATTTTTCAAAAGTTCACAAATAATCCCCTTTCCCTTTCTATATGAGGAAAATAGGTTTTACCCTATGCTGTGTGCCTTTCCCTCACATTTATTGTCTCTTTTGGCCTTAAATACTTCCAAATTAACCTAATTACTCTGTGCTATTGTAACCTCCTTGACTTGCTTTGAGTTACATTCCAGATGTGCTTTCTTAAATTTCAAATAATTGAAATTAACATTTTTTCTCTTTATCTTGAAACTACTGCATTACTGCTTCTCCTTTTTCTTTAACCCCACTCACATATCCCGTTACCTATTTTACCTGTCATGAGTCAGAAAACTATTTCCTCTTTCCATGTCAGACGCATATCTTTTCTCAAGCCATTTTTCATCTTCCTCATTTTCACCTGAATAAAACTTTATTTACAGAGAAAGTATATAATTCCCTCAGCCCTGCTCAAGGTAAAGTCCCTTCATATTAATACCCTGACATTTTTCTTACCAAAATGAGCAGTGGATGATAGACACTATAGATTGGTTGGTATAAATCCTAAAAGAAAGCTTCAAAGTACTCATATCAGCATGTTGTCCAAATAATATTAAGGTATTTCGGTGGCAGTATAAATATTTTAATACTTTTAAGTATAAAAGATTATCATGTCTTTCACACCCATGTTACTGTGTGCTAGAATTATGAGTAATAATTTTATATTGTGAGTGCCTGGTACTATATTGACAGTATACTTTCATTTTGTGTTAAGCCATCTAGAATATCTGCATCAATACTTTATTAATATATCTTCAGTTAAAAAATGGATTAAACACATCTTATTCGTGTCTCTATCAGTTACTGCACACAGCCATCCTACTCAAAATACTAATAATCTATATCTACCAGAATACATTTCTCTATCTACATATTTTTCTATTAAAAATAATTTAAATCCATATTTCTGTTGAAATCCACACAGTTGTTTGATGCTGCATAGATGGCAAAAACAGTAGTTTAGCATCCTAACTCTCCTGAGGACAGAATTGGGTGAAATCTGATATTCATATTTGACTTTGCTACTCACAAATAATGTTGCCATCCCCAACAAGGGTCAAAGAAAACGTCGTGTTATTCTCTTTACTGCAATCCTGACACAGATGTAAGGGAAATCTCATGGTGAGATACCCAGTGACTGATAAAGAAATGCAGAGTTTTCAAATAGAGCTTAAGTCCTCAAAAATTGATTGTAAGACAAATTTGTAATCATGTTAGCAATTATGAATATCTGAAATGGCATTCCAGACATGGATATGTTTTCAATTTCTTATTTTTAATGACTAGATAAAAATGGCTAATGCCAACAAAGAAAAACATCAACAATCATTAAGAATGTATGCTATCAATATTTGTATGTCACATCTACTTTTTATATACTCAAAGCATAGTAGGGATGCTCCAGTTACTCCAGGTTTCTAAAATATTTGCCATTTATATTCAAATTTTTACTTTTCTGTTCACTTTTTACCAGTCCAAGTCTTCCTGGCACTGATAGTTGAGTGAGCTTTGCAGAGCCTGTCACAAACAGAATTACTGTAGAAATGGGGAATAAATATTTTCATTATATAAAAGAATGAAATTTGAATGGACAACTTTTAGTGTCTTAATTACTAAATTGAATATGCAAGCATTTTTACAGAGTGTATGAACATAAATAATGCATCATATGCATGGGCTTAGGAGTATATGTGCGCTTGAGCACATAAAATGTGCATAAATGTGCACAAGACAAAACCTGTGCAAAGATTCTGTCATTTATAATTATATTTAAATTCATTTATGATTAAATAGCGTTATCACTTCTGATACTAACATTCATCAGAACTAATAGTATTTGTTAGAGTGAGTGAAATTTCTTTTCTGTCATTAACAATAGTATTTTCAGTTCATGTAATTTTAAATTAGTTAAAGCAGATGAGTCAAAACTCCTGGAAAAATGATCATTCTTTTTGAAATAAGAGTAGCCAATTATTTAATCATGTTTTAAACATATCTGTGAATCATCAGCACTAAGAAGTTGATATTTTAAAATTTGCCCACAAGCAAGTAACACAATTCCTAAGGATCAGAGGAATATGTCAGACCTATTTAAAAGTTCCTATCTTCAGGCTCTCTCCAGAAAAATAGATGTGCAATTTTATATGAATACAGATTTAGCTTTACTGCTTTTAAATTTCTCCTTAATATTTAATTGAAAACCTGAATAATATTTTACTTAGAAATAAAGCCAGCTTTAAGGCAGGTAAATGCTTTCCTGATTTTTTTTGGCTGATAAAATTAAAAATAGGACTCTTATTTTCTTTCTTCTTTTTTTTTTTTTTCCTAATATATCTATAAAGTATCACTATTGGCCACCGAACCAAAGATTAGGAAAATATATCCTAAAGTAAGGATTTAGCATCCCGTAATTGGCTCCGTGTGAGAATTACCACTAGATGGCAATGTGTCAGAAAATTATCTTCATCAATGCAGAGGCAGATAGAGAATATACATTATTTAAAGGTTCATTGAGTCGTTCTAAATGGATCTGTCAATCAGCAAGGAGCCAATTCTTATGCATTTCTTGTAGCCTGTACAACTTTCCTCTGAAGACTCGAGGTAACTGAGCACCTCCAGAAACCCACACCAAGATGGGTGGAAGAGAGATGAGGGGTCAAACTGCTTGTGCCAGGCAGGCAAACCCAGGCTGCTCCTGGAAGAGGAGCAACATGCATCCTCAGGGATTTTGCAGCTGCTGAGTGCTGCATAATTATGAAAATCATTCTCAGCTGTGAAGAACTGATACCCACCCACTGCTGCAGGGGATAATTTTAACTAAATCAGACTCTAAGTGTCCATATTCTCATCCCTTTAATTTGCAGAGATGAGGAGTATGTTCTGCAAATCTGACATGTAGATACTATAGACGAATTTTTAAAGCATTTTGTAAATTATAACACCATTATAAAATATTTTGCTTATACAGATGCTAATTTTAAAAATATATTAAAATAAAACATGCTTAGTGGTTTTTTTTCACTGCCATTCCCATCAAGGATGAGAATTTAAAAAAAAAAAAAGGAATAATATTTAAAAAAGCAAAGCTTATGACAGTGATGTTTTTCCACTTACACTTCTTGTGTCACGAGGAAAGTTTCCCATAGTAGAAAGCAAAGAGAGTAGATGTCTCCAGATCTGATTATCTACAGGCAGCACTGAAAGGAGAGCACTGAAGTCTCAGAACTGTGCTGCAATGTAACCCAAGCCAAAATCATCCCTGTACTGTATTTTTTTCCAACGAGTGTATGTTCCACACACTCCATTCCAGACCTCACATAAAAGAAAATCTCCAAATTTAAATAATGTTAGCCAACATATCTACAGAAAAAAATCTCTTTAACACATAGATTAAACAGTCTAAATAATTTGTGAATGTTTTCAATCACATTTCAGGTAAAGAGGATAAACTTAAATCCATATAATATATGCATGCATTATATGCAGAATATATATAGAAAGAGTGTAGAATACTCTGTGTAGTATAGAGGGTCAATTCTTCTGTATTTTGTGTGACTTCTTACATGTAATCTTTCTTACATATTAAGAATCCCTCGCTAGCTAATATCCTCTAAAATCTTCACTAAAACCTACATGTACATGACATATGCTATCTCCATTACTAAAAATAATCTTTAAGGGTTCCTTAGATGATTTCTTAAAGAAAAAAAATCTATTTTTGTTTATTAGGTACTTCTTCTTAAAAGGGGTGGTTAATCAATGAAAAGTACATTTTTAGGAATCCAAGATGGTCACATATATTGCGAATAAGAAAGCTACCCCTGAATTTACTGGAGGGTTGAGGGGAATGGTTGCAGTAGCACTCAGGGTGTCCTTTGACACCAGGTATCCTCAGTGTTCATCTGCATTTTGGAGCAAGTGCCTAAGTAAATCATGCCTGTTCATTTCAGGTAAGGTTAGCAGCCATTCTTGGTACTAGCTCTGTATTTCCATTTCTGAAGCTCACTGTATGACAGCTTCCCTCTGAGGATTTGTTGCAGGCAAAGAATTCCAGCTCACCAAAATTCACCCCACAATCAGATCTTTGTCTCTTTGTCTGCCTTTGGTAATTCTTAGGAATTATCCCTACCCAACAGCTTGTGAAACAGAGAACTTGTTTGAAAACAGACTTGCTCAAGTGTGTATGGATGTTTTCCATCCATATCATATTTGCTTTAAAGGCTTCCTGCTCTCAGCAGTCTGTCCACCTTCAGCTACAGGAACATCTGAAGTGACCATTAGATCCAAATTCATCACAGATTACCACCTGGCTTTTTAAAGTGAACAGAAATATGTAGTTTGTTTAATATTTTACACCTAGGGCTGCAATAATCTAAGAGGTGAGACATTAATAGTTCAGATACTCCTACAGAAGGGAAAGGACAAATTGGTATTCCAATCCATTGCACCAAACTCTCTTGCACTCCTTAGTCTGAATCGTGTTACTAATGTCAACAAGAAAGCATCTTTTTATCAGCATGTGGGTCACCACCTTTGTTGTTTTTGGTCATGCTTGTTCTGTGGCCTCGGGTCTGAATCAAGTAGGTCTGAGAAAGACCTAAAACCTCAGACATTACTGTAAAACAAGTACTTAAACAGGAAGCTGCTGTAATTATAAAGCAGTTCTGCAAAATGAGATGAATGACAATGCACACCTCTGTTTAATTTTTTTTCCTGAACTTATTATTATCTATGTATTAAATATAGTCTGAGTATACCTAAGAGATTGGAGATTTAGGTGGAGTCTGTGTCTCCTCCTACTCAGTTTCTATATTGGACTAAAGGTGGGAGGTGGTTCCCATTTTCTTGGAGCTAAATGTTTCTGAGCACATGCAAGTTTAGATGTTTAGTCCAACTGTAGGAGCTGAATAGCTAAAAGTGTTACCAGAGTAGGCAGTGTCTGAGGACAGGATCCTGAATTTCTCTTTCAAGTCAAAATGCCTACCTAGGTCCCAGTTTTGGCAGAGTATGGGTATTCTGAATTTCAATGAATGCATATTATATCTATATTTTTACATACTTATGTAAAATTCACAAAAATATGCAAAAAAATCACAGTGCTTTGTCAGATGGTGAAAATAATAACTCAAATATCCCCAAAGAATTCAGCATTTTGAAAACTGCAATATTGCTGCTAGAAGTATTAAAAAGAAACAGAAACACAATAGTTTTTAACATTTTGAACTAAATATAAATAATCGCATACTTCATATTCATTTAACTATACAGAACACTCAAAAAAAGCTTCATTGCTGAAAATTATTGCCAGCAATATTGCTTGCTTTGTGTGTCCCAACATTATCCCTAGACAAGACTGTAAAAGAGCCAAGAGCCATGAATATTGCCAAATACTTATTTCTTTCAAATATATTAGCAGGTTTGCTACTACCTTCCCTTCAAAAGATGCAGTAGACAATGAAGTAGTATGCAATTAAAAAAAACCAAACAACATTTTATCCCATTCTTTACTATCAAGGAATCTCCATTTTCATGAAGTAGACTAGAGTATATTTATTAAAGGATATCCAAAACATTAATTGTAACTCTCACATCTCACTTTTAATGAGAAATGGTTATTTTGCTAGATAAATTATAAATGCACATGCTCATTAATAGTTGTTCAGATTTCACTCTTTTAATCTGATACAATATTTCTATTGTGCCACTGAATAAGAGTTTTACAGCTTCTTCAGAGTCTAAAGCAGTGTTGCTGAGTCAGCCTGCCGTTGTTTAAGTGGTTTTTAGAGGTGTAACAGAAACAGATTTTCATCTCTAACCAATTCAGTAATGTGCCGATTTTGGCTGGGAGAGAGCTAATTTTCTTCACAGTGGCTGGTATGGGGCTCTGTTGTGGATCTATGCTGAAAACTATGCTGATAACTCAGGGATGTTTTAGCTACTGCTGAGCAGGGCTTACACAGTCACGGCCTTTTCTGCTCCTTACCTCACTCCACCAGTGAGGAGGCTGGGGGTGCATAAGGAGTCAGGAGGAGACGCAGCCAGGACACCTGAACCCTACTGACCCGGGGGATATTCCACATCATATGGCATCATGCTCAGGATATAAAGCTGAGGGAAGAAGAAGTGGTGTCCTCTGTCTTACCAAGTCACTATTGCATGTGCTGGAGCCCTGCTTTCCTGGAGATGGGTGAGCACCTGCCTGACCATGGGAAGTTTTGCTCTACTTGCATGCTCAGTTTTTACTTTATCCATTAAACTGCCTTTATCTCAACCCATGAGTTTTCTCACTTTTGCTCTTCTAATTTTCTCCAGGGAGCAGTGAGCAAGTGTTTTTGTAGGGCTGAGTTGCTGGCTGGAGTTAAACTATGAAACACAGGTACTATTTCACCTAAACTCAGATTTTCCCACATGGATAACATGCACATTTTTATATATCTGTAAGGTTTTTTAAAGTAATAATCCAACTATAAGTCACATGTTATAGATGCACACAGACTCCAATTTAGCTTTATTCAGTTGTTTCAGAATTTGCATATTCTTCAACATGCATTGCTAGATGCAATGAAGTTAAATGCAAAATATCAAATTAAATACTTCTTGTTCTCAAAAAGTGGGATTTCACATCAGAATTCCAAATGATAAAAAACAAACAAACAAAGAGCATGCTAGCCAGTATAACCACTAGACCCCAGCTGATATACTCTGTAAGAATCTCTGTCAACTCCAGTGCCAGAAAAATAGTGGGATACTGGGATATTTAAAGCCCTGTGATGAAAATCAGACAGGAAAAAATAACTCCTAACATACTTCCTCTTTTATAAGTGTAAAGTATCTTAAGAAACAGACAGGAAACAAATTCTGTCACTCAGTCATTTAAATAGAGGAGCAATGTATGATGCAACAACCAGTAATATGCTCTGCAATATTGCTAATTTAACCAGCCACAGCTATTTCTGTTGTCAGTGCTCTCATACTGGGAACCAGAACACAAGGCAGTTGTGAAGGCAATATAGTCACTGATTAGTGATAATGAACTTGAGCAAAAAAGCAAATACGAAGCATTTTTGCTCTGGAATTCTCATACCATTAAGTGCGTAATGGGATGTGCTCAAAACGTTGCTCTCTGCATCAAAATAGTTGCGAGTATTACATCTGTAAGTACATTTTGCTGGACCTGGCTTTTCATGCTGACATTCATTTGGGCTACTAAGGGAAGGATCCTGTGGTGCACACGTTACCCTTCCATTCCACATCATGACATTGGCTTTGGGTCATTTAACTTTTTATGAATGAAGCAAAATCAGCAGCACAGACTCATGGATGATGTGGCATTAGTCCAAACCGCATTGGACAAAGATCACAAAAACCGCGGGAAAGATCACAGTCTCACTACTGAAATTTGTTTGTTTATTTGGGTAGGTACAGCAAAAACAATTATGGGCAGTAAAGTAACAGTAAAAACAAACCACATTAACCAAAGCCTGAAAAGTCACAATGCTTTCCTTTGAGCCTGTCATAGGTTTGCCAACCAGCTAGTCCCCCCCAGGCTGAAAATATTTTTTCCCAGGATTTCTGGAGAAAAAGCCAATCAAAAGTTTTAGTAACGCCTCTGCCAATTATATATTTAAGAAAATGGAAGCGAAGGTGGTTGCACAGATGAAATTAAGAGCCATGTAGGAGAGGTGGCAGGCCCCAAGTGGGCCAGGGCCCCCCTTCCTCCCCTGGCCCTGGGCTGGGGGGCTGGTGTGGCATTGAAGCCCCCCTTCTCTCCTGTAACAGAGTAGAGAAAAAAAAAACAAACCTGTAAATAAAGACTGCCTGGACAAGACATACTGCAGAAGAAATTCCAGGCAGAGATAACGGAGCCTCCAAGGTCAAAGCTGGCAGCTGCAGGAGGGAAGAGAGAAACTGCGAAGGGAGGTTGAACTCCTTTCCTTCCCATACCCCCCTCCCTTCAGCAGGGAAGAGATTGAACACTAAAAATCCCTGCCATCTGTAGGAAATTTCTGGAGAACGAAGACCCTCTGCAGCTCATGAAGGAGCTCACACCGAAGCAGAGTGCACGAAGTAGATGTGACTCCATGGGAGGCTTAAGATGAAACAGAGTCCTGCTGGAGACCTGTGGCCCATGGAGGGAGAGACCTACACTGGAGCAAGTTGGCTTGAGTAGGATCTGGGATCTCAAATAGGGATCCGTGCTAGTGCAGCAGAATTTGTGACCCTAAGGGACAGCAGAGAATGGAAGAACTGTTGCCCAAAGGTAGACTCACGCTAGAGAGGTCCATCAAGGACTGTCTCTCGTGAGACGGGACTGCACAGGAAACAGGGGTGGACTCAAAAGGCATTATCCCTTGTGATCCTGTGGTGAAGATCCATGGTAAACAAGTGTCCCCTTGCAGTCCATGGAAAACTCCACAGGGCCTGTGTAACACCCGGCCTCTGGTCCTAGCCCAGGAGGGGGTAGGCCCAGCCCTCAGGTCGACATAGAAGAGAAAGAGAAACAGTTTCAGCTGTGACAAACCAGAGTTGTTGTCCAAGAGATAACAGAAGAAGAACTTTTGAGTGCTGCCAAATTATTAAAAAGACCTGTAGCTCTGGAAATGGAAAAGAAACTGCTTCTTCTCCTGAACTGATACAAGCATGAGAGGTATTTCTGTAAATACATAGTTCTTTTACCTGATTAGAATTGTTGTAGATGCAGTTCTTTAGTTTTTATCTTACTAGTAATATATTCTCCCCAGTCAGATCTCCTGTCTGCATAAACCTTCTCTCAACTTATAGCAATTGGGGGAGGGGGGGAGAGAAAATTGACCCAGATCAAACCCACGACAGACCTCAGGAGGAATGAAGAGGAAAAGGAAAGGTAAGGGAGACAGAACATCCACAGGAAAATGGACTCATTAAGATTGGAAAAGACCTCAGAGATTATCAGGGAAACTGATAAAGCCTGATTTCAGTTTGGGTTTTCTCTAGATTTAGAATCTTGGTAAATTGTTCATTTTTTTTAAAGTCAGCTAACTCTCCCTGTGGGGTTTTGACAGTCTCAGCTTTCTGAGCTTTGCTTGTTTGTTTGGGCAAAAAGCAAGATAGTCCACTGATGAATATGAAAAAATGCAAGAAAATCCAGGAAATTTTCTGAAACTTGTCAACTCTAATGCAGAAAAACAAAGCTGTGTCCTTTTAATTTTTCATAGTATCTGTGTGTGAAAAAAAACTTGCTTTCACTTCAGAAGATAAAACGCTTATTTGGATGTCAGCTTGTTTCCTATTCCTGAAACTCTTCAGATAATGGCTTTAGAAGTGAATCCTTTTATTTATACAAGGCAGTTTTCCACATTTTGGGAAGCTGACACATGTACTCACTTGAATTATGACTGCTTTTTTAAAAATAGAAAAAATGCAACAAGTAGTTCACTCCCTGGAACAGCCCAGAAGGATATTATTCATTTACTCTAAATTAATCCAGCCATTAACTGGAGTTTATGACCACTACAGACAAAGCCATCAGCAAGTGTATTCATCATGTTGGGAACACAATGTCTCTGAATGTTCAGAAGATGCAGTTATAAGCAATCAATAGCTCCATACTCTATACTGCTGTGATTAATGCCAGAGTGAGAGAATGTTCTCATGATCTTCCTTTTTAGGTGCTTGAAAGATGTGACCAAAAGAACCACTTTGAGGGAAAAAGGCTCATTGCACATTTTAATAAATAGAAATAACTTGACAGTTCAGGATACATAGAAGTGCATTAAAGATATACATATTTAAATCATGAAGAGAGGAGTAAATGTATTGTACTATTAAAAGGCAGTCAATGCTGCAATAGATTGCTTCTGTTTTGGAATTTATCATTTACCACTTTCCAAGTCACTGAATTAAGCCTCCACTGCATCCAGTTTAGTCCTGCATCTCAATTTTCAGTAGGACAAGTCAATAATTTTAAAAGACTCATGGTGTAGGGTAACATCAGTTATAATTATGTATACTGCAGATACCTAGAGGTAGATAGGATTAATTGCATCCTGATGGTATAGTTAAATTTTGCAGGCAAATATCAGTAAGGTAGTCATTTATCTAACAACATTTTCCTTTAACAGTGGGACTTTAATGAATATAAGTTCAACATAAAAGCTTATAAAAATATCAATTTAAAATTGGAATGTTTCTTTCCTATATAAACAGATAATAAATATATATAAAATATATATTTAGATACAATGTGCAGCGTATGATGAGAGGGCGTCTTTCATTTATGGTGGAGTAATATCTAAATATTTCATCTCATTAGGAAATGTATGGAGCAAAGAAAACTTAGTTTGTATATATCTAGAGACACCTGTGTGTTTTCTCAAGACACATCAAAATTCTTCCCTATATTCTCACTTGCAGCTGTCCTTTAGCCATTTCTCAAAGTTCACTGGGCTGCCACAAAGTCTTTCTGAGGACTGAGACTATGATACCTTGGGGATTTAATGTATCTGGCCAACTTGGGGCCTAAGTAAATTTCCACAAAAATCTCCTAAGAATAGTCCTGTCCATATCCTCTCTTTGCAATATTGAAAGCCTGAGCAGTACAGCAGAATGAAAACATTTTGCTCAGTCTATAGAGAGCCATACTACTATAAGCAAAGGCTCAGCAACATTGTCATTCAAATTAAATAGAATTAAAAGTTTAATCAGTCTGTACAGATTTAGACATGGTGGTTTAGTTTTCCAGATCTGAGATAATTCATGTCATTTCCCCCTAGAAAAAGAAACACAGGTTTATAGGGTGCTTTGAGACACACCCCCCACCAAAAAAAAAAGAAAAAAAAAATCTGTATTGGAAGATGGAAGAGTCTCAGTCAATATCAAGACACCTAAACTAATCTAGGTGTCATCTATTATTCATGCAGCAGCTCTTTGTAATCAATGGAAAAACAATATAGTTTTGAGAGTCCAAAGAGTAACTAATAAGGATGTAGATGTTTATTTTAGAGTGAGCTTTGTAATTATTCTCTATGTCTAGTGTACTTCTGTGTTGGTACAATTCAGAACTGAACTTGACTGAAGTAAATGCACATTTATGTAATTAAACACTGTTAATTACCATTAATACTAATTACATTCTACAATTAAAAAGCTGACAAATTATTCCAAAGACAGTTTACCTACTCTTGAAAAATGAGGCTCTTCCTATGCCTCATGTACTGAATGTCTGTCACTTCAGATTTCCAATAGCTAGATATCATATAAACCCCAGCTTCTAACTGTAGTTTAAAACAGTGCTACCTAGTAATCCCTTAAAAACCTAATATAGGAAAAAAATCTCATTTAAAACATATTTTAAATTGGTGTGGACAGTTGGTTATGTAAGTGTTTTACTTAAAATGACCATCATACTGTACATGAAAAACAATCACAATTGATCTTTAAATTTAGGAATATGAAGAATGATGGTGGAGGCATATTAACCATCAACTTCTTTACTACAATGCTGAAATTATTAAAGAAGCAATTCTTCTTAACTAAACTAGGAGAGATTCTATATGTGTAAATTTATATAGGAAAAGATAATTATGTTAGCAAGCAGTTATTAATTTAAATAAGCTGTTACAGAGAAGAGAGAAGATTCAATAACTTTAACCATCTAATACATAGCAATCCAATCAAATTTAGTCAATAGTCACCCTCTAAAAACATGCAGAGTACCATTTGTCCTATCTCAAAATACAGAGAATCGATCTCCAAATGACCATACAAAGAATTTAGTCTACTAGTTTAAACCTGAAATACAACTTTCAGATGGCTAAAATATTTTTCTGTCTATTATTTTCTCAGCAGCACTGATGTGAGGATTTTAAACCATATACAGTCAATGCCTAGGCTTACTGTTACACTTCAGAGGACTGTGAGAACACGTCTCTATGTAAGAACTCAAGAAAAATGTAGTTTTCATAACCTTTTCCTGGTTACAGATCATAGAATCACATGGCTGAGGTTGGAAATGTTCTCTGGAGTTCCCATGTCCAACATTCCAGCTCAAGCAGAGCCACCAAAAGCTACGTGCCCAGGACTATGCATAGAGAGTTTTTTTCTCTCTCTAAGCATGTATCTCCAGAATCTTGTTGAGTAACGTACCCCAACAAGTTGGCCCTGGGATACCCACACAAAATCAACACATTGCAGACCCTTGCTATAGATACACTGCTGTAAAATATAAATAGATTTTTTTTTTCAAACAAAAAATCCTTTCTTCCTTAGGAACACATTTTCAAATTGATTCACAGGTTTAAGAGAATTAAAGCAGCCATGGGTCTATACATGTGGAGCTTGCTCCTGACTACTAGGGAGCCCTGTAATTAAAAAAGAAATAATTTATGACTTGAGGGTTTTTTTTTTCTATGAAATTTAAGATATCCTATACATAAAAAACTTTCCAGTTGTGAAAATTGGTAAAACATTTAATAGTAAATTTGATAATAATGCACAGTGTACATTTTACATTTGTCATCTAATCAGGCCATCTATTTTGCTGAAATAGAAATAAACTATCCACATGTGATTATATTTGAAAGAAGAAAACATCATCAGAGCTGAAAAATACCCAGTGGTGGCTGACCACTGAATTCACGTGCACTAGCTCATTGTTTTAGCTCATAATAATTTTTTTACTTGAATTTCATCTTATTTTATAGAGTCTTAATATAAATCCATCTATCAATCAAGAAAGAATACTTGAAATTGGACCCATATTCACTGAAAGGTCAATAGAGCTACCAATGGATCTGAAATGATATGAGAGGATATGATGACACTTCACATGATGAAAACCACATGCTTTAGCTCTGTTGGGCATTAGAAAATGCTTTCCAGTTAAACTACGACATAGAAAATACAATCAAATCCAAAGTGAACTATATGGACATTAGTGCAGTTTCATGGACCTGACTCTCTCCTTCCCAGAGAGATGAGAGGGAAGCGTAAGAAGGGAAGGTGTAACTAAAAATTGAATTGACTTATAGTGAAGAAAAGGGTAAAGAATATATACAGTAACCACAGAGAAGCAGAAGTCTTTGTCCTCTCATGAAAGTCACAGGAAGTTCTTTTGCACTCCAAAGATCTCTTCTCTTTGGACAACTTTGGCCAATTCTCTTGCCCAACTTCATTCAGTGTCTTTTCTTGCCTTGCAATAATTTATGATTAAATTTGCTGGTCACTTGGTAATTCCAAAACAAGAAATAAATATACGTGTTGTAGTTTAACCCCAGCCAGCAGCCAAGTACTATGCAGCTGCTCACTCACTCCCCCACCAGGAGGACTAGGAAGAGAATCAGAAGGATAAAAGCCAGAAAACTCAAGGGTTAAGATAAAGATAGTTTAACAGGAGATGCAAAAACCACGCACATGAGCAAAGCAAACCAAGGAATAAATTCACTGCTTTCCCTGTGCAGACAGATGCTCAGCTATCTCCAGGAGAGCAGGGACCCATCACGTGTAATGGTTACTTGGGAAGACTAACACTGTCACTCCAAATGTCCCTCCTTCCTTCTTCCTCTCCCTGCTTTATATACTGAATATGACATCAGATGTTATGGAATATCTCTTCAGTCAGTTTGGATCACCTATCCCAGCTGTGTCTCCTCCAAAATTCCCATGCATCTCCAGTTTCCTTACCAGTGTTGGTAGTAGGAAAAGCAGAACAGGCCTTGGCTCTGTGTGACCACGGCTCAGCAGTAACAAAACCAACCTCTATTAACTGTACCCCAGCCATAAGCAGCACAATATGTGAAATATGTTGTTTGCTGTTACTGCACTGTTCACTCTGTATCCATGTTGCAGACCAACTATGTCCATCATATCTTTTTAAGTTTAAGCTCTTTCACTCAAGTGAAATGGAAAGTTATTCCTGATTTATCCTTCAGTGCTCAATTAAAGTACTTTTTAAAATATTATCTCAGTGAATGAAATGGTCAAATAGTCTCATGCTTACCAAACACAGATTAAAAAATGTCTCCCCTCTCCCTCAAATACTGCTTTTTTTGTTTTGTTTCATTTTTGTTATTTCATAGTAAGTTTAGAAATTGTTGAAATACCAAGATCTATAGTTTGGTCTACGTCATGGCTGCTCTAAGCAGGCTACCTGGTAATGATTGGAGTGTTACTATAACTTTCACTGCAAGAACTATAAAAAACCCTTCATTGAACCCATAGCTAAGGTACTTGAATGTATAAAGTACCACAGTAGTTTGAAACCTTCTTGATGTAATCATTAAAACATTTAAAAACCCACTGGGAAAAAGTGGGTTTGATATCAATATTATTTTGTATTATATATAGAGCTTTAATGGAAAAATAACATATTTTCATATCCACTTTGATCACATATCAAGTGTCTCTTGTTTTCATTTTTATTGTGTTGAAATCCCTTGTTCATATATTTGATAACTTTTGGAAGATTCTGCTATTTCAAAACATGAGATAGGTACTAGTACTTTTATGAAAGAGTACAAGTAATTTAGGACTATTTAGTCACATCCATTAATTAGTGTTTCCTTTGGCACAAAGATGCATTGCATGGTTTTATTCCAAATACCTTTGGCTTGCATGTATGAAGAAAATGTATGATCAAGTCCATCATGTCTAGGTGGTCTGCTTTTCAGGGCCAAATTATTTGGGTGGTTTGCAAGAAAATTCCATAGCCAGGCTTCTTTTAAAGTAGTTTTGATACCTATGTACTGCAGAGAGCTCTCCTCTGACTGTAGTTTAGGCAGAAAGTACCTGTGCATGTCCCATGGGGAAGTCTGAAGCGACAGATACGTTCAGACCATCAACTAACATGTTATCGCTGTTATCCTGGTGGATGTGGTCCTGCCCACTTAAAACGTCACAGTCTGGATCTCTCATTTGGAGAACATTGGATTTGTTGCCCCCTTTCAGCATCGGAGACTTCAAGCCTCCCACATCTCTAGCAAGTGTCAAATCCCACAGACAGGAGCACTTTCCATCTCTGTCTCTCTCCTTTTGAAGTGAACAACGAGAAGCAGGAGAAGAGTCAGCTGGGACAAACAAGCCTGAGATAGAGGAAGAATATGGGAATTCAGGTCTTCAGACTAAAATTAGTTGCTGCTTCAGGAATACTCTGGCACCATTAAACTATTACACCAGTGGGAACTATCAGACTTGTGCTGGGAAGAGTAAAGCCCATGTTGCCTGATATTTCCTATATCCTCTATAGGAGAGAAAGACATAAAACTACACTGACGCTGTTTTCTAAACAACTTTCATCTATTTTTCACCATAACGGTATTTTCTGTACCACAATTATATGTGTCAATCTTAAATACATGCTTGAGGTTCTAAGAAGTTTGCTTCATCTAGAAATTTCATTTTAGATGTGTTTTACTTTTGATAAATTGGTTCTAAGCACATTTGAAACAGATCTTTCAATGAAAAACTTTGAAACAGCTCCTTGATAACTAAAATTTAGATATTATACACGCCTAATACAAATATAAGGGAATTTTTTTCTGTAATATATTTCATCATTTGACCTGAAATTTTAAATTCATTAGATCTTAATAAACTATTTTCAACCCCTTTATGAAGTCTAATTTTCCTTGCCATTCACTTTTGTTAGCTTTTATTTGTACAGCTGTTTTTGATTTTTCCTGACTGCAGGGAAAAAGACTGATTCCTTTTAGAATTAGTGGATGGTCTGCAGTACTGTAACCTTTCTGCCTACCTTTTTGCCTACCTTTGACTTACAGTTATTGCTGTCATAGCATTCCATTTTTTACCTCATAGATATCACTGCTATTTTAAATTTTATGGTGCTCATTTAAAGTGTCAATATCTAAGGTCATCATGAACATGTATGCAGTATTCTAAGCCCGCTTTAAACAATCTCTCTGAAAGATAATGGTTCAAAGGATTCAATCAAGCCCAACACCTTTGGGACTAAATACAGAGAAAAAATATTTCATTTTAATGAAACTCCTAGATGATCTCAAACTATTAGAATAGTCTCACTGTAAGAGGAAATAGCCCTTTGTCTACAGATTTTGAAGTACACTCAACAAGAGAAAATGTTTCATTTCATAGCATTTGGAACATCTTTCCCCCTCTAATATCTAATACTTTGTTTACGTCCATGCTCTAAATCCTACTTGTTTCATTGCATGGAAAGGCCAAAATACCAAAGGTCAGGGGAACATGAACTAAAAGTGATGCACCACAAGATTATAATTAAGAACATGTCATAAGAAAAATATAGAATGGAATGAAAACAGGAAAATACACTACTGCCTTTAGAATGTTAATAAGTGGCTATAAATATCTGGTGTTTAAGGTGTTAAAATGAGAACAGATACTGGAAGCAATAGGAACTCAGAAATAGGACATCTTAGAATTAAGATGCGTATCCTAATTCAGACAGTTAAATGTAACTTCATAAAGGAAGGTTCTGTAAAACAGGAAGCAGTTGTTCAAAAGCAAAGGGATTTCTGAGGTTCCTTGGTGCTGCACAAAGGTATAGAACAATGCAGTTTCTGAGAGGATATATGTGATGGTTTGGACTTGGCTCCCTGCCAAATGCCCAACCCCCCAGTAGCAGCCCCTCTCTTCCCCCCTTTCTACTTCCCCCAGGGAAAAGGAAAAAAACTATGCAAATTGAAGAACCCGAAAACCAAGCTAGTTATATAAAAAATATATTTTATGTATATTAGAGTTAAGATGCTATGTACAAGGCAAACGGAAATCCAAACACCCCCCGAAGGGATAGGGAAAGGGGAAAAAGGGACAAAAGGAAACAAAAAGGGACACCAAATAGATATGCGCAATCAAACCTGAGAACTAGTAAAATAACTAGTAAAACAAATCTCACCACATCCCTTAGAAAGCAGGCTTGGCAGACCCTGCCAGCACTCTCCAAGCTTCCACGTGGCAGGCCAGTGGATGCTGCAGGCCTCAGCCTTAGATAAGCGAGACCAACGCAAGGACCCACTGTTCCCGAACCTCGCCGGAAGAGAAGAAGGGTGAAGGCCTCTCCTCCCTTCTTATTTATACCACGATTTACGTAAAAATCGTATGGAATACTGGGAACACTGCCCTTTCCTTAGTTACAACCTGATCACCAAGGAAGGCCTGGATTAAAACCACCACAATATATGTGACACTGGAGGACACAAAAATGGGACTGATTGATCCGTTTGAGATGTCCAAGACCTTGCATGCAGATATTAAAACTGAATTAAGAGATGAGGTCATACTCAGGAGCAATTTAGAGTGTTGGGATCACAGAGAAGGAGATATTATGCCAGAAGAGACCTCTCCAGTTCGAAAGAAGCAAACTGGTTTATGGAAGCAATTATGGAACTAAACACTGCCATAGTCCTGCTAAAAAGTTTTTCCAGAGGTAATAGAACAGGCTATAACTTGCTATCACTAAACACATGAAGTAAGGAACGAGATGAGGCCTCTATTAAAGCATGAATTACCCTGTCTACTATGTGCAATATATGGAACTCTTGTGAGATAAATATCAGATACACTATTGTTGTAGTTCAGTTAAGGAGGGTCCTACAGTCTACTAGGTTTGTGCTGCAGATACCAGAGTCCTAAATACTTGAAGAACAAAGTTATCGCATACAGCCTATCATCCACAGTAATAGTTAAAAATTATTTTCTCCAATCTAACTCCTGACTAATATAGAGAAATCAGCTAGTGCCGACTAGTTCTTGCTGTCATAAAGCACTGAGAAAGTGTGGGTTTTTTGCTAGTTTACCTGAGGCAGGGGAGGGTTGAGGGAAGGAGATTGTATTTAAGGTATTCTGTGCATCTAAAATTAAAATTAAATATTTAAAATGTATAACTTCTAAAATATGGTTGGGATCAAGGTTCATTGAAAAACTTCAATAACAAATTGAATATGACATTATCTTTTGTGTATGAGAGAAAAATAACACACACTAATATAGGTTCACAATAGCAAAAATGAATCTGATTTGAGAATATAATCCTACGTGAAGGCTTATCTCTTTACCATGTCTAATATTAAGAAGCATCTTACTCTCCAAAATCATCCATTTTCTAGCAATAGCGTATTTTGAGAGTTCAAGTATTTCCCCAGGCTGCATCAACATGCCACCTAAGTAATTTTTTTAAAGCAATAAGAGGAAAATTCATAAAAGCCCCCATCTAGAGGTGAGGACAGGGATTCTAAACTTGCACCTGTCATAACCCACGTGAGTTTTCAGACAAAACTCTTCTAAGAAACTTCATTTAAGATTTGCCAAATCTTCCACTATAAACAATGTATGTTTTAAGCAAGCACTTTTCTAACACAGCCCCCTCTGTTGTATGGAAATGCTTCCTACCACCTCAGCCAAGGTTATCAGTGTTGGAAAAACTTTCTAGAGTTTAAAATGGAGAATCTAGCTTGTTATGCATTCACTAAAACTGCTTAAGTCTCTTGGCCCTTTTTACAAGAAAAACCAGTTCCCTGTCATGGTTAATACTTCTAATTTCTAAAGGACACAGAACAGTAAGTTAATGTTTGTAAGAATATTGTATTACCACCATTTTATATGATTGCTTCTCTTTCTCTTTTGTAACCACTCTCAGTCCTTAAGAAATAAAACCAAAACCAAACCCTGTCAAACTAAATCTCTCTCCTTTCTTACTGCAGTCGCAAACTGAAGCTAATTTAACTAGAGAAATTTAACTTAATGATCATGAGGAGAGTCTGAAACTGTACATAAAATAATAAAAAAATATAAAAATTAAAAAAATGTGCAGGTAACTTGATTTAGATTTGGTTTGGTATATTTGTATTCAAACATAATTGCAGTTATAACTGTTACATTAGTAAATGTTCATAAATGTTAATTCATGATGCAGGTTGTCTTATTTTATGTTTTTAGATTTACTTCAAATAATCACTAGCTGCCAGAACATAATACAGTAGTGTGGCATTTAATCAGACATGTAAACGGGCAAGAAAGGATATATAAATCCTGTACTAAAAATAGATATTTCACACTAATTTTAATAACTGTGTTTGCATGGAATGCCTTCAAAAAAAAGAAAAAAAAATTTATAAAACAAGGAGGTGGCCATCACACCCTTGATTTTGTTTAGCACAGCAGTTTGATCACTTTAGTTGAAGCACCCACCAAATGCCTGAATTCTCAATATTCTAATATTAGAGAATTCTGTCCAAATTCATATATACTTGCTTCTTCAAGAATAATACATCCTACAGGCCAGATTTCAAACTGAGTCAAATTTTCCTTTAATATTTATACATAAACAACTACATAAAGAAACGTACAGAACAAACTCTTACGACAGTGTAACAACTTCGTGCCTGTTCCATGATTCTGCAAGACCCTCAGGATATGGGTTCTACCCTGTGTAAAGAGAGGTGAGAAGAAAAGCCATGGAAGACTAGGTTTTGTAAATCACTAATTTGGATTTCCACTCATTCATAAATTTGTGTATATTTGAACTGAATTTGAACTGACTCTGCTCTACAACAAGTTGCATTAATCAACTTTTGCATTGTATAGATCCCTAAGGCTTACCTTTTAGCTAAGAGTTGATTAGAAGCTCCTGGTTTATTATCACTTTTTTTTTCCTTTGGGTGAGCACAGTGGTTTTTTTTAGACAGGAAACAATAATCCACAGAAACTTGCTTTGAAAATATTTTTAGAAATGACTTGAAAGAGTCAATCTTAGAGGCATTGGTATTTCTAGTGTAGTTCGCACAATATTGTCCCAAAGATAAAGAAATCAGTGTCACAAATGCTCAAATGCCCCATAAGCCAACACCTGGATTTTTCAGCTGCTAATCAATTTCTATGTGTTTTTAAAGCTGGTGACTGCTCCTCAGTATGGCGGAATCATGTAAAAATTCAGCAGCTGAAGTCCTAACAACAGGATTATGTAGCACCTCAATAACCTATTAAATGCACACAGATGTTTTCAAGTATTTCAGTTAGGGTATATCTTCCCTGTAGCATTAACCGCAGCATCAAGGTACATCCCCTAGTCTAGCTCTCATTTAGACATTGAAAGCCTCTGACCTATTTTCAGATATATTTTCAGACTAAATTTGTTAATTTAACCCAGGGCAAAGCCAAATCCCCAAGCAAGACTTTTGCTCAAGTTAGCAACCTGTGCAATTTACATCACAAAGGTAGTCTAAAGCCATGTAAGGAGCTGCTAATCCTGCAATGCCTTCTCTGGAAAATGAACCCAAAATGAAATAGGCTCATTACTATTTTATTACAGCATTTGTCTATCATTTTTTGCTGCACAGATCAGGGAAAAATAGCACTGATATGAACAAAAAAGGTTGAGCCCACATGGACCACCCTGGGAAATAACGTATAAGGAATGTCTAGGAATTAAATAATTTCCTTTTGGTACATGCAATTTCAAATGTTCACAAATCTCTATAAGGAAATCAATTATTGGCGAGGTACTCGCTCTTTGACAAAATAGGACCTAAGATTACAGTGTGACTTAGAATGTGAGGATGACTGATATGTAGCAGTGCACCCAATGGAAAACAAATCAGACAAGAAAAAACATTTAATCTCTGAAAGTTGCTTACTGGCCTTTATTACTAAAGCTAACTTAAATTCTTCCAGGCCCCATTTTAACTACAGCTTCTAATCTGAAAAATTGTTTTCAAAGTCAAATTTAAGACATAAAAGTTATATTATTATTTTCAAAGTACTGTAGAATTCCTTTTAAGAGGAAAATTATTTTGTGACCTGATTTTCCTACCTTACATTCCAATAGCTACCTTTTTGGTACATGTTACTGTGTGAGTTTTAGGAGTGTCTGTGCTTCTTTCCAAATTTTACCCAGATTTTCCTTCTTATTTCTTCAGACAGATAAGTTCTGAATAATACTCCAAGGCAGTGCAGTTCCCTGTTTGCAGGATGTACTTTGCTTAGATGAAAGGAGTCACTCTCAACAAGGAGGTCATAATCACTGCTCCTTCTCTTTAGTTGTCCGCTATCAGAGTTCCAGCCTGCACTGATGTTACACTGATAGCACTAAAATCCCTGCTAATGGCAAGCATATTTTTAGCAATTAGAATAAAATTCACAACAGGAAAGTGCAGGTGGTTGTGAAATACAGTTCTAACAATTTCCCTGCCAAATTTCCTAGGCCCTAGGCTAATTTTAACATATGCATGATAGGTTTGAGCCTTCTGGAAAAGAAAACACATAGAGGGAAATTGCAATAATTTGACAAAATTTTTCCCCCATGTTTTTAACTACAAAGTTGTTAAAAATATGCAACATGAACACTATACAATTTCTTTGAATTACTGTTTCTTGCTTCAAAACTACAGGAAATATGCTATATGAAAAGATCAACAATGAGCTTTAACAACAGCATTTTTCATGTAGATAAGATGCAAATGAGTTGATACACAGAAATTAGATATTATAAAATATACTCTAAATAGACTCTGAATCTCTTTTGTTTCTGTTACAAATGAGTAACAATTCCATTGGGCTAAAAACAAATAGTCCTCATTTAGCACAACATCAAGATCTATCTTTTGTTTAAAGGCCAAATTTTGTACCTTAAATGAGTTATCCCTGGCTCATATAAATAATGAGATAAATTACAGACAAATGAAGATTGGACCTTTATTACTTTCATTCTAAGCATATTTCATGGTTTGTGTGTGGTTCCCCTCAAAAAGGAAAACTGATTTTCAAATCTGCCTTGTTGCCTCAAAATGTGAAGTCAAATATCCTCACCCTCCCCAGTCTGTAATAAAGCAATAACAAACAACTTATATAAGTTTTTTTTTTTTTTAAAAAAAAAAAAAAGGCATCCACAAGTCCAGCAGATTGGCAATTGGCAATTGGCAGGGACAGAGAAGAACTCAAAAGATATTGTGTTCTAAACACCACAATATTTTATGAACATAACAAATTTCACATACATTGGGGAAATAATGGTATAATATGACTTGTCTCTCTGTCTTTTCAAGTTTTCACTCCACAACTTATGACATTATACTTATTTTATTTTGGGCTTGCTGTTACTACTCATAATCTGCTGATGGAAAGATAAGGAATATGAGATATTAAAACATAAATGTATTTGAAATGCCTTATTCCCTAGTTATTTCAAGCAGAAATTTCTATTTGTTCCTATACCTGAAAAATTAAATAATTTGCAAGTGGTTAGTTCTGTTTATGGCATTTCTGTATAGACAAGTGCTATTCCTTTCACTGTGTTTCATCTGAAGAAAATAGAAGGAAAGGATATTTTCAAATGATATTATTGCCATTGTAAGGTAATAAAATTTTATTATTATTTTGCATTTACTATATTAAAATGATAATACACTACTCAATCATGCTCTGTGATAGCAATGGCAATATTTCCTTTGGTTTTGGACACGCTCTGGTTATATATAATCTATAGGCATGAAAATTATTTTTCCATGACCATTTTCTCCTCTACTTTTTAAATCAAAATCTCATATGGTTGTATCCTCTGTAGAGAATCTTTTATCATATCATCACACTAATTTTTCATGTTGCTGTGATAGTTCATTTGAAATTTTTCCTGGCTGCTAGGTCACAATTGCTTTTGAAATCAAAGCATAAATTCTAGTGCTGTCAGATTTTCTTTCTTCCAAATGAAACAAAATAAAGTGGTTCTTGTCATGTCTTATCATAGGGAACATGTGACAAAATCTTAAAAGATCTCCTAAAGTGGTCATGATGACTTGAATTTCCCTTTTTTTCTGCTTTTATTAAGTTATCAAGACAAAGTTGCCAGCATTGTGCCTAACTCCATTTTAAGAGGCATGTAGTTTGTTGCAATGACAAAAAAGGGAGAGTGTGTATTACAAATGAGATTCAGCTAGTATATCAAATGTTTAAAAGATGAAAATTATCCTCACAATTATTTACTCTCAGAGCAGGTAAACTTCTGAAATGAGCTAAAGTAAAAGCAATGTTTCATAACTCATGTCCAAACATTTACATTAAATAATGATTTGTCTAAGTAAATTGCAAGCTTTAATTATTTACAAAGCATTTGAACACATAAATTAATCCTAAAAACAGGAATAGAACTTACAACATATTTGCAATTTACACTGTAGAAAAGTTTTTAAATCTTGTGATTTTTACTTCTGAGCTAACACAGTCACTTTTGGATAAATAACCACAGTCTGTCACTCTTCTTTAGCTCAGTCAGTAAAAAAGCTTAAATTCTATTAAAAAAATTCAACCTGTTATAACTGGGTAGAGGAGATGCTGATTCCTTTTAGCTGTTTTGTATAGTCTTCAGTTAAGCATGGAGTCTGCAAAAGGTTGTCATTATACTTAACAGAAAATATATAATTGATTTATGTCTTAAGATTACCTCTTTTTAAGTGTTTGTACTCAAGAAATTCTCACAGTGCTGTACTGATTATTAACAATAGGATAAATCTTGATTTCCACATTTCTGAGGGATCAGAACCACTTCCATATCTCGCTTTCTTTCTTCATTCTGGTTGATAATGAATAACTCATGGTTTTTGATGATATTGCCGTTGGTTCCCCTTGGCTCTTTTTTTTTTTTACAGATGATTACATAAAGGAATAAAAAGGTACTACTGCAGCCTCAAAGAGAAGTCCAGACTTAAAAGGTTAGCATTTTATAACTACATATTGAAACAACATAAAAATTGAAAGGTTTTCAGAGGTTTTCAACACAGCCTGCTAAAATAAGATGAATAACAAAGCATCTTCCAAAGTCACAATCTTTGTATTACAACTATTTATTTTACACTTCTCTAAGAAAAAGAATCAGGTAAAATTTGGTGCTAGGAATGTTAACCAAACTATCCAGAAAACATCTCAATTTGTCACTTCCACTTCTGCCTTTCATTTTGGGTCAGCTGCCCTATGAATGGTTTCAGTAGCACTTGCAGTTTACATCAGGCTAACATGGGAATCTTCAGATATTTCCTCTAATCTGAAAGGTTTTTTCCATGCTTAGTACAAGGGATGCTGTTTTCCAGAATGTTTTACGGATTTTGACTGTTGAGACAGTGGGTTTTAGCTGTTTTCTTCATTTAATTTGGCTAATAAAATAATAGAACTTTTATTTCCTTTCCATTGCTAGCATATATTTAGACTAGAAAAATCAGAATTGTAAAGAACATTGTCCAAGGGTATGTAAAAAAAATTTAAAACATACTTTTATTAGAGAGATGATCTAAGTGATCTTTCTTTAAACTCACTAAACACAAACATACTAACAATGTTACAATTCATGCTACAGAATTTAAAAAGTACAAGAATTAGCAACACATAGACACCCACGGAATTTCTGGTTTTCTGCTTTTGAATTTCTAATTCCTGAAATAATTTTAAAATCAGAGACACTATAGAACTTATATTACTTGTACTTAGACATAACAGTACTTATCACAGGTGTATGTTGTATTTGCATGTTTGCTGTGCTCTTCCAGGGAGATAACACCACTAATGATTTTTTTTTCAATTAAAATTAAAATATATATAATTGGAATCCCCAAGTTACTAGACAGGAGTTATCTTTGCACTGCTGCATTTTGAAACACTGTTTTTTGAATTCCAGAAAATTGTAAGTATTCAAGGAACCAGGAAGCCTCCAAAAACAGCTTCATAAAAGCAAGCATGCCAAGGTAATGACAGATTAAAGAGACTTTTTAGCATACCAGAAATTCAGATATAAGATGGACTTTTAAAAGCATAAGACAGATTAATTCTTAATGAAGGCTTTCGTGCAGAATACACACTTGCAGTGTGTGTATTTTTAAATTTTGTGTCTGAAGTCAGCACTCAAAAACCTAAAAGTCATCATTAGGTTATCATATTAAGTTCTCATGGTGCAAAGTTAAAACCAAACTAAGAATTTTCTGTTTGACATCTAAATTACATTGGCATCCTTATATTCCAGTCCTTCAAATGACATAAATAAAAACAAGAACTCTGTTTTTAAAAATTATACTATCCCCTCCACAACATATTGCTGTTATAGAAGTCACAATCTAGTTATATCAAAGTTCAAAAGATTTTTTTCCAAATATACTAAATTACTGAACTTAATTGTTCCCTAATTCTATCATAGAGGAGTTTGAAATAAAAGTTACATATTACTGACCACTAAGTGTTCTTAGTTTATGTTACTCTTATTTCAGTCAATCTGGTTAAAGAATATTTTGGTACATTTGCTGAAAAAAACACTTATCTGACAATATGATTAGAGGTTATCTTCTGTCTATATTCACTTCACAAAAAATCATTAATAGTTGCAATAAAACTTGCTTTATGCTGTATGTTGTGTAAATACCATGAATTCAGCAGTGACTTTCTCTTATGTAGGAATTTTATCAGCATAGGTACTAGATCACAAAGTTTTCTTTCTGTGTAATGTAGAAGTAAGATCTTGATATTAAATGGCGAGGGTTTGCCACAGAAAGGATGGTATGCTAAATCCATGGGCCACAGGAGCTGCAGTTTAGACAGTTATCTTCCACTGAGCTAGGAAATTATCTCTTTTGACTTAAGCTGTTAGCAAACAACTGAGAGTCTTTGATTTTAACTTAACCAGAGGAGAAACTGAATCCTGACTCAGATACGTACAGTGCAAACATATTCATTTTGTAGAATGTTCATTATCTGTATCACAGGAGAAATTGAATAAACAAACCACATTGCATGTCTACATCTATCTATCTATCTATCTATCTATCTATCTATCTATCTATCTATCTATCTATCTAAAAGGTAATTTGTTTGTTGTCTTTTTTTCTTTGTCATACAGGTTATCTGCCTTTCATTTCTCTTTAATATAGAAAGCTTAGTCTAATCAACACAAATTATTTTTAATTTCTAGGGCTATAAATGCGATTAGTGAATAGGAGAAAAGGATGCCATGTTTTAATAAACTACGGTTTTTCTTTAAGGGGTTTAAATAAGAACCAAGCCTTGTACCTACTTGTAAGTCACTTTAAATAGCTCCCTACAGTAAATGAGTAAAGAGACCACTTTTGAAATGTAGGACAAAGTACTCAACTTTGCTGACCTTGAGATATAAACTATAAGGTACAATTCTATTTTTAGGTCTCAAAGGTTTTATTGGAAGTCCCTGACATTATTGTGCCATTTATTTGAAGTTTATGACCCTATTTTTATTGTTAGTATTCTCTTCTGGCATATTATTCTATAGTTCTGTTTAAATTGCAGTTATTTTCAATAAAATCCCTTAGATTTGACTAAATTGTTTTTAAAAAAATCCTTATCATGGATAACACTTTCTGATATGACTTGGATGTCATTAATCTGCTTTTCATTACTTGAAGACTATTTGCTTCTTAATTGGAAAATATAACACCACACACATTTTCCATCTTATATTAATCTTGGAATTATAGAAATGTTATTTTAATAATTTATTATAACACCGGTGTGTTTTTAATTTTTTTTTAACTCTTGCTGCATAGCAATCTATTTCATCATTTTCATCATATTTATAACACAGCACAAATGTGCTCTTACTAGAATTTGGTGTTTTGTGACCAGTAGGATTCATGAGACTAAAAGAAAGATGGAGAGGGACTATTTACACGAGCACGTAGTGACAGGACAACTGAGAATGGCTTTAAACAGAGAGAATAGGTTTAGATTAGATATTAGGAAAAAAATTCTCTACTGTGAGGGTGATGAGGCACTGGAACAGGTTGTCCAGGGAAGTTGTGGATGCTCCATCCCAGAAGTGTTAAAGGAAAGGATGGATAGAGCTCTGAGCAACCTGATCTAGTGAAAAGTGTCCTGTCCAGAGCAGGGGTATATAGAATTAGATGACCTTTAAGGTCCACTTCCAACGCAGGCCATTCTATTATTCTACTTTAGTGCAATTTTAAAGCATATGAGACAATATTACTTTTCTCAAGCTTTAAAATTAAAAAATGACCTGTACACTACTATGTTGTTGTTACCCCATTCTGAGCACATCACTGTCTTTTTTTGACTTTGCTAGTCAATGTTTTGCAAACATTAAAAAAGCCCAATATCTTATAAGAGTCTGGGTTGAACCATTTCATCAGAGCTTTAAATGCTGGGAAAAGTTTTTGTTGGACCTTTTTTTTAATATATATTTCTCCATGAGAGAAAAGTCCATTCTCAAAATGCCACCTGTCACTTCCATTTGGCAAGCGAGATACTGTTGCCACGAGTGAACAGCATATCAACACTGCTCAGTTTGCACATTGTTTGAGCCCAAGCAGTCTGCACAGACCCAGGTTTTTGAGGCAGGTACTAAATGGCTCTGTTTCACTGGAGATCCACAACTATAATCGGCACATAATTTTCAAAGTAGTCCATTTAAAAGCTAAATGACTAAGTCCCTAAAGGGCTCAGTTTATATAAGGGCTTAAGCACAGTATCTGGCCAAAACACAGAAATGAATGTTATTTGAAATTTTGAAATACATTCACTTAAACAAACTAAAATACTGATGTAAATAATTTTTGTGTTATTGCTTGCTACGTATACAATTGAAAAATATTATTTTCAAAGCAATGACTTAGAAGAAATAAGAATAAATTATCAGAATAGTTACCAACATAGTTATAACTTGTTGGTAAAAAACAGATGATTTTTCATCTCTATTTCAAATATATTCTTGATTTTCACCATAAGTTCTTTAAGGCTGGTTACTAATTTTTTTTTTTTTTTTTAAATGAAAACAGTTGAACAGCTAGCTGTACCCAGGCTTGAAAGAATGATATCACTTTTCCCTTTATTTCTTTGAAAAATAAAGAATTTTCAAAGAAGCATAATAATTTTCTTGGTTCCTACCACAAGTGGAAACAAAGGATAAAATGGAAACCATTTTCTTAAAAATACGTTTTTTCTTTTTTCATTTTAAGGTATTAAGGTCTGGCAGGTTATGTCTATAGAGCTTTCTAGAGGATCTGTGAATCATTTGTTAGTTTGCTGTTGAGCCCTCCTACTCCCCTCCTACTCCCTCCTCCTGTCAAAGGAAGGGTCTGTCTGCATCATGAGGGTGTTTTTTGGTTTTGGATTTTAAAACTGAGCATCCTTAGACCTAATACATGAAAGAACTTTGTACCTGTACAAGTTTTTTACCAAAGATTCTTTGTTTGTTTGTTTGTGTTTGTTTTTGTTTGTTGTTGTTGTGGTGGTGGTGGTGGTGGTGGTGGTTTGGTTTGTTTTTTTTTTCAATCTGCAGTACTGCAGCACCAAGATTTTTCAAGCAACATTTTCATTTTATTTTTAAAAGTAGTTTTTGCGGCTATCATTTAAAACACTGCACACTTATAAAATTAGGAATGGAATTTTAAATGGATATAAAGAGCACAGAATGCTTAACTGTGTCACACTTATAGTCAAAGCCTTTATGGTCCTTTACCAAAGCATATGTTAAGAAGAATAAACTGTCAAGAAAAAACAATCAACAGATCAAAACTTTCTCAAAGAAGGGTGAGATGTTTATGTTTAGAGATAAGTACAGCTTGCCTGCTGAATGATAACAACCATTCAGCTGCTGTTAGGCAGCAAAAATTTAATAGTACCTCTGGGAGCTTAAATTTCTTTGCCAAAAATTAAGAAAAAATATTAAATCTATATAACCTTTTTAGAGTCTTTTAAATAAAATATTAGGTATAAATTATTCTGTAGTTTTGTAATAATAGTAAAATAGATCAGATTGCAGTGAATGTGTTTTACATAATACTGAGCTAGAATTAATTCTTACTTGCAGGAACCATATTTCTGCTGTTCAAGCTTTTTGGTTTTAAAGTATAAATTCTCTAATATCTAAAAAAGCCTATATCTCTCTTCTTGAATAACTATTTCCCTGCTGTAGGTCTGCAGACTTCTAATCCTGAAACTGTAACCTAATGTGTGGAAATTTTTTTTATTTGTTTCTGTGAGATCTTTCTGAGAGCAGTTTGATCAGATCTCATTACTTTCATATGAAATTCCATCTAACATCCCCAATAAAGTTCAACTGTTTTCCCATTTTTCTGGATATCTCCCTGTATCAAATTATCTACTATATTTTTCTGTCACCTTCAGTGAGGACCATGACTGGCAAGAAGGATCACCATTCCAGAGTCACCATTTTGACTGTTACCTACCAGAGGATACTGGAGGTGAAAATGTGTTCTAATTTGTGAGATCATCCTCCTGCTTAATGTTTATTTTCTATGCTAGAAAGCCAAAATAATATTATCAGTACCATAAAGATTTTTTGTAGAGTGTAGGTGGCTTTTGCTATTTCTGCTAATTATGAGGAAACAACCTTTTAACTCTTTTGCTTTGAAAAGTTCTTTTCTGATTCATTCATAAAAAAAATTCTATTAAGTTCCATATATGAACTAATACTATAGTTGTGACAGCTAATTTAAATTTGTTCCACAAAGATCAGTGTTTTACTCAAGTGAAGAATCCAAAATGTACTGCTACAGTGATAATTCTTTCCATCTTAGATATAGATGAATGTTCATTTCTTAGGCTAATTTGGACAAAATTTGTAATTGAGTTTCCTTGAGAGCTCAAGGGATTGAAAATTTTGTGGGTTTTTTGGTTTTTTGGGGTTTTTTCCCCCCTGTACATTTAATGCTTCCTTAACACTGCAGAGTGATTTTTTGACTCCGGTATATTCTCTGAACTCTGACACATTTATTATTAAGATCTATTATCACCTGATAAATATATTGGGATTTAAAACATATCTCTGCTAGTCAAATTTCGAGATGCTCATTCAAGCCTTTATCTCTCATAGAATAGACTGCCCTAATATTCTGCTCAGTGATCTGCCAGCCAAGCAGACAGATTACTGAGCTTCACAGCTATATATCACAAAGAAACACAAGCATATTTCCTTGATGATAGTGTCTCTACGTAGCCTCCCCAAAAAACAAAGGGAGGAATTTAACAATTTTATGTTGAACTCTAAAGGAGAAACCTCTAGCAGCTAGGAGCACTAGTATATCTAGGAGTTGTCTTTTCAGTTTTCCAAATGTGACTGAATCTCTCCACAATCAGACTAAATTCACATGATGAATTTGTATTATCTCCCACAGGACTGACATTTTTCTCTGTACACAAACACTAGTAATTTTTAATTCTTCCCAATACAATTAACTTGTTTCCTACTGAGTAATTTGTCATATAGATAATTACTCCATGAAGACAAATGTGAGACTGCATTAAATATAAAACTGATTTGTGAATTTTCATCACAAGTGGATTTTCATAAAAAGTTGGGCTCAGTCCTCCCAGTCTGACTCCTATTAGCTAAATATAGGTTCCTAATCATGTGTTCTTCCTGAAGTAACTTCACTCACACATATAACTCTGTACATCGTCATTGTGGTTTAAATGTTTAAAATAAGTGAGTTGTATTATCTCATAAATATAGAGTAATCTCCACTGACTCATTGGGATCCTGGACACTGGCTTTGGGAAGTTTTTCAAAACAAGCAAACGTAGATTCCTCTAAATAAAGCTACCAGAATTGCTAACAGGGTTTAATTTAATTTTAATAATATTTATAATTAAGAGTAATTAGTGACTAATCAGTAAAGAATACTTTAATAATAATTTTAAGAATTATTTTTGAAAGCCAAACAGAAATACTCAAACTGAAGATACGTGAGAAACCTTAAAATCAGTACTTTTATAGAAGATTGGAATTTAAATTAGTGTGATTTCTCTGCATCATTTCAATTTATACACTGAATCAAAATAATAATCTTCATGTCCTCTGCTTACAACAACAAAAGTAAAAAAGGTGCAGTAGATTCAGTGGTGAAACTTTTAATTGTGCTGTGCTATAGAGTGCATTTAGTTCTTTGACAGAAGGTAAACTTCCCTTGTGTTTTTATATTTTTATTAGAAAAAATAAGGACTTTTTCCTTTGTTATCTTATTTTTCACTATTACATTCCATGCATGAAAAATACCACAGTGGAATTTAATGGAGTTTTCTAGTGAAATAAACACAGAGAATGCATTTTGTGCTCAGAATAAATGCCTCAAAATTTGAGGCGCTAATAATTTGGCTTAAAACATTTTTTCTCCATTTTTTACCTGGGAAATACTCTTTCAAACAGGGAAAAGTATTTCACAGTGATAATCCTTGATATTAGTCATAGGGCAAAAATTATTACATAACTTAGGCTTACTTCTAACATAAGGTACAGTATAATGAAACTTCTCCCTCTTTACACAGATATACATTTGTTCACCACTTGCACAGGATTTTTAAAAGTTTCACATGGCCCATGGTTTTTCAGCTGTGTCTGGCACAATAAGATTATACAAATGAAGGGCCCAGCCACAATTTTCGAGCACTGCTGCACTATCAGAATTTCTAACTGTAAATATATAATAAAATCAGCAAAACTTTAATTAAAGTATTACTTCCAAAATAATTCTGACACATCTTAACAACATTTAAACTCTAGTCAAATCAAAACTATATGACATATCTACAGATCTAGCTGTAAGGAATGTTTTTGGGGATGAGCACCATTTCCGCCAAATTTCAAGCTTGTAAAGCAACCAAAACCATCTGTTAACTTGAACATAGTACAAAAAATATTTTTAGCTGGATAGAAAAAAAAAAATTTTAAAAACTCTGATATGATTTCAAAAACGGTGTTGGAAATGTTTCTTTAAAGCTTTTGAAATAAATTTTGGTTGTATAGTGTTCAAGATTAGGTTGGATATGGCCCTAAGCAACCTCATCAAGTGGATGACATCCCCACCCATGGCAGTGTGGTTGGAACTAGATGATCTTCAAGGTCCCTCTCAACCCAAATTACTTTGTCCTTCTGTGATTTTGATTCTATGATTTTATGACTTTATGATTCTATTTTGAGGTCTTCTAAAATTTTACTTCATAAATAACATTTCCTTTTCTGAATTAATTTAAGAAAAAATATAAATAAATTTAAATTAAAAAGTTTTTTTCAACAAGGTGTAAAAATTGACTTTTTTAGCTTATTTTCTTCCCTCATCAAAATTAAGCTGCAGCACTTTTTTTTTTTTTCACTGTTGGCACAAAAATAAAAAGCCATTCTTAGCTGTTAGCAAGACGTTTGATTTGATGACTAAGGAAAATCATTAGTTGACCTAAAGATATCAATTTCTAAAGGGTTTATGAGTGGTTGAAACAAAAGCATGATTCTGTTGATAATTTAACTGTTCTCTGATTTTTGTGACGTGCAGCATTCTGTGAAACTTTGCTAGAGCTGTGTATGTTGTTTCCCTGACACTTTTTTCAACTGCAGCATAATTTTAAGGCCTTTTGCTAAATACAGGAAAAAAAGAGTGTAGGAGTACAAAACGTGAAAGAACTACATATAAGCATGAGGAACATGTTTTTTTTGTTTGTTTTTTTTTTTTTTCCTGAAAATTATGGGCTTATTCAAATTGCTAACAGTACCCATTGTTTTGTCAATTTCTTTTATGGTAGCATGCACTTCTTCCCATGAAATGCTGACACAAAACAGGCATCATTTGCATTTTCATATTTTTCGTTGTTCTAAATGTGTCTCATGCACTTTCTGTACAAACATGATCTTTTTTTGGTGGATTTGTGCCACTGGTTCTGAGAACAGCAGAAATTATACTATAGTGGATTTTGGGGTAGGGAAGACAAAGGAGTTGGCTATCTAATGTTCTTTCACCTTAAAAATCTTTCTCATAAAGATTTTTGATGGAAAAAGGTTGTCTGCAGATTTCATTTCTATTTCATATAAGTCAGTGAAAGACATCCCTTGAAAACCATACTGGTGACTTCGATATTATGAGGTTTGACCCACAGTAAAACTTCTGTTCTTTGGCAATCCTACAATCTACTCCAAAGACCTCCTCAAGCCGTGGCATCTCATATAGAAGGGGGAGCATAGTGACTAGTGGGCTGTTTGAAAAATAATCATTTCTACTTGCTGTGATTTTTTTAACTACCATAATCAAATAGGAAAAATAATTTCAGAAAACTGAAACCAATAAGCCTGGGAAGATGTATTTGAAAACTCAGCAGCAGCCTCTTCTGCCACAAAATCTCTTCACTGCAAAGGTATTAACAGGGAGGCTCACATTCCAAAATAAATTAAATCCATTTGATAAGATACTACAATGAAAGCAACTTCATTGAATGTCTGTGTCTGTATATATCAATAATAATAAGGTTGAATTGTGTAAGGCTGTACGCATCTGTAAAAATGCTGTATGTCAGATACAATAAAGAATCTAAGCAGGTAAAATGGGATAAAAACTGGTTTAAATCAGACTACATATAGTTCTAAGATATAATAATAAAGCAGTCCCTACTGAGTTGCACGCTCCACCACAATGACTTCTAAAACTCCATAGCTGCAATACCGTACAACTATACAACTATTGCTGAGTTCCTAATCCCAAGCACAAACAGTTTTGACAGGATTCAGAAGCTTATGCCCAATTCCAACTAAAATATATAAATTCTTAATTTCCTGAATCCTTTGAAAGATTTGACCTAATAGATACTTTTCACCATATGAGATATGTGGTAAGAATAAATTCAAAGAATGCAATCTTTTTTTTTTTTTTTTTTTTTTTTTTTTTTTTTTTTTTTTTTTTTTTTTTTTTTTTTTTTTTTTTTTTTTTTTTTTTTTTTTATAAATAGCAGTAAGACGTGGAAATGAAACTGCCTTTCTTTTACAAAACATCTGATTTGATTAAAGTACTAATACATATAACAGTGTATCAGGGTTAAGTGCTTCTTTCCATGTAATGAATAGGGACCTTAATCACCTACCTCACAGTTCCAGATTCCATATCAGATGGTCAATATATAATAATATGCAAGTTTATAAAAGAAGAGCTTCACTGAAAGAGTGTGAAAGACAACACTTCTTTTATTAGATCGCTCAACAAAATCTACATAATGTTGTAGGAATGCAGGAATGCCACAGCCTGTGCAACCTCTAAAGCTCACACAATGCTAGATATTTAAAGGTTTGACAGTATAGATTCTATCATAAGGAATAAGTCATTTGAGTCAACTAGAATTCATGGTATTAACATGCTTCTTACAATGATGCAAAATCTGTGAGCAAACGTCACCTCCACGTCTGTCCGTCACTTCCACATCTGTCCATCCCTATCCTGCTGTTCCAAAATTCTTTCTTTTCCACAGTTCCCATAGCAACTTATACTAGTCATACCTCCATTTTTTCTGACCTCACATCAGAGAAACAAATTAAGCTTTCTCATTTTATCCTTTCCTGGTTGTTTCTGAGCCTCCAGAAGAGATTTTTTCTTTCCTATGTAGCACTGTGCAGCACACAGAGATTGTTACCTCCAGTCTTTTTCAGATCGTTTTGAATGTCTCTACATAACAATTACTTGTTTCTTCCTCCACGGAGGTCTAATTACTGAAATGGTCTATATTTAGAAGAAATAATAGTTAGTCTTCCACTCTTGTGAATTAAGTCAGGTACCTCGGAATGGGATGATAATGTGAGTATTCAGAAGTATGCTAAGTGTACAGCTGTTCAGAACTGGTTAATAGCAAACATGGGTGGTATGAGTATTTGCTTCTAAGATATCAGGAAATGTAGGGAGGTACCTCTACTCACTAAGTATTTACAGCCTGAATATATTTCCTGAAATTAGAAGGCTGTGCTTTTTAAATAATTCTTGTGAAATGCAGTCCACCATACTGAAAATATTTTGATAAAAGTGCTTCATCCACAAAAAAAGAGCTGTTATGAATTAGATGAACAATAGCAGAGGTGGTTTAGAAACTTTCCTGAATATTTTCAACCCAGACGCAAGTACTGCTGTAGAAATCCTGTAAAATATTTAAGAAAGCAATAGATACTATCCATTTTTAATATTAAATGTTGCTTTCAAAACTGAGCTAAGAACACAGTGAATTTTTTCTGTTTTTCGTTTTCTCAAATGTTGATCTGCAAGTCTGTGGAAATTAGTTGTTTAGTTGATACCAATCCAATGTATGAGAAAAGACAACGCAGAAAGAATTGTGTCTTATCTGTATCACCTGGGGAGTCTTTCTGCTGTGCCTTCTGCAACCGGACTTATCTATCTCGCATCGGCCTTTTTAGCCATCAGCGCGCTTGTAGCAAGCGTGGGTAGAGCCCTTCTCAAATCTTCGTTCACGAAGCCTAGCCATGGATGGATGGATTTATATTGTCAGATAACTGAGATTGTTACTTTTAAATTACATCAACTGGTAAATCAAGTGCTGCCTTCTTATATCATACCTGATTTTTGCCTCCTCCCATTTTCTTCTTGGTCATAAGCATGCGGAACATAGGAAACATCACACTGCACAGAATCAATTCAAGTTCCTCTTTATCCCTCTGGGTATTTTCTCAAGAAGTGGGTTTCCTGAAAGACTGTTCTCACTGCAGAAAGGACCAGTGTATGTATAGTACCTCTCAGAACACATCATGAATCCTGTCCTCATAACAAATTCTGTCCTGAAGAAGCTTTGAGAGTACAGTGGTGTCAAAGGAGATTTGGGCCCTACAAGGGCCAACATGCCATGTGAAGGAGGGACATAAGAGCGAGAAAATAGACCAGAACTTATGCAAAAGTAGGTATTTGCTGAGTACATAAAACTGCTAGCAGAGGTCAGGTCAGAAACAAGTAATTTTGGATGGCAAGACAGTCTGAATGATACATTTGAGACAAGTAGGGAAATGTAGGGGTCATATGCTACTTAAAGAAATTCTGAAAATGCCAGATTACCTTCTAGAAGACAAATGAGAAGAGCAGGAAACTAAATGAGAAACAGCCCTGACTTCTGGAGCACATACCAGCATGTATTACAAGGGCCACCCAATCCACTAGACAGGCCCATTCCTTTCAAAGACAGGCTTTCCTTCTGGTAGCAGTTGACAGGAGCAAACTCCATGTTCTTTGAAAAATACAGACTATCATCTAATTATGGCTCTCAGACAGGATTCTGCTATTTTCTTAAGGAACTAATAATATCTCTGCAGATTGTGAACAGGTTGTTGAACTGTTCTGTAGTGCTGCACTGGTTTTTCAGTTTCTATTTCAACATTTCTAACCAAGACCAAAACTGGGTTGCCAAGAGAACTGAAATCCCTGAACTGTAGAAAGTTCCTCACAGGAAAAAAAAAAAGAAAAAAAAAGAAAAATGGTTTTGCAAAACCTCTTTAACACTTGTCTAGATTAAACTGAAAATTGAACTGGTTTTTATTATATTATTATTATTATTATTATTATTATTATTATTATTATTATTATTATTATTTCATTTCATTTCATTGTTTTTCATTCTGTTCCTGGAAGAGCCAGTGTGCAGAATATAGTCTATGCCTATAGTGCAAGAGTGGCAAGGCAGTACATAGTCTATATATAATAACTTTTAGACAATAAGTACATACTCCTTATCTTATAATACTGTTTCCAACCTACTATTACTCGTTTATTTTTTTTCTCAGGTATCATAAACTAAGTGACTCTTTATGGATGTTTTGAAGGAAATACAGGGTTCCTTGGAATGGATTATATCAAAAGGAAGTGTCTTTTAGGCATAGGGAAAAACAAGCAGAGAAGAAGATGAATGCCTATGTGAATAGCAGGAAGGTGAATAGAAAAGACCATAATTTTCATCAATGAAAAATAGCAGTAACATTATAAGTCACAGAGGCAAAAACAGATCTTTTTTATTTGAACCATAAGAAACCTCCCCTAAACCAAGCCCCAATATCCTACTTCATATAATGCATGAACTGGGGAAAAAAATGACTGTTCAAATGATAGAACACTTCAGAAAGTGCTTCTAACTTCTTGCTGAACCATTAAATATATATCTAATGACATATATGCATAGATGGTTTATGTGCATATCCATATGTCCATACACAAAAACACACTCTCCCTTCCATAGGGTGCACAATAAGGAAAGATATTGCAGTACAGATAAGGATAAAGGGGTTTTACTACTAACAGTCAAATGCTTGGGCTTCTGTTAAACTATTCTGCCTCTTATAAAAAATGACAGATAAAAATTCTGAAATATCTATGTAAAGATGCTTAGATATTCTATAATCTTTGAAATGTGATTTAAAGCTTAGTCATTGCCAAGGGTTATTCAGCTTTGCTACACTTGTTATGATAGCTTTTCAATAAATTCTACTATTGTTTAAAAATTATAATTGGGAAACCTATAATGCATATTCTGTCATGCTTGTCATCCACCAGGGGTTTTAGTGCAGTACATCTGATGAAGAATTCCAGAGTAAAATAAAGAGCAGTGACAGGAATGCCAGTCTCTGTATTTCTGATGATAAAAAGGCTAAGTGCTTGCCGGCAGCAGCTTGCTGTCACTAAGTATGAATCTGAAACAGCTGCCAACCACATCAACAGCTTCAGCCATATACATATTTTATTAGACAATGACAGAAGTCATGATGGAAGTACACAGGTGCAAGGCACACCAAATAATACCACCATCACACCTCAAATTCAAAATATAAAGTTATCTAGTACTCTATTTCCTAACTAGAATATTTTTTTCATATCTAAGCCTGTAAAACCAGTATGTTTAGTGTTAAAAGTATGCATACAAATAGAGGTTGGGAAAGGCTGTTGTAATTTTATAATAAATCTCTATCAATCTTGGATATTGTTTTATTAACATGTGAAGAGAAAGATCTATTTACTCACACTGGACTACAAATTTCAGATCTCTTTTGTTTTCTTTGTGATTTGAACTTTATATCAAAGTAATGTGCATATACTAGTGGATATATGGCTAAAAATCACTAAGCTCTTTCCCTACTACCCATCTTCCAAGGAGACCACAAGTTTTGGCTAATGATGGGGGGAAAAAAGTCCTTAGAACTGTAGAAACAAAAAGTTGACTTCTCAAAGTTTTGGTCCTCAAAACTGAGTGGTTTAGAATAAGATTTGTTTAATCATGTTTAGTGTCTCTCTATTTCAAAATTTGGTGACTTTTGTTTTCTATGTTACTATCCACTTACTGAGATGTTCATTTGAACTAGATACCAAAATCTGTCTAGACGTCTCTGCAAACGTGCAATCCTATTTCAAGAGAAAATTATCTGAAGATAGGACAAAGCAAATGCCCCTCCATCTGCAAGAAGGCCAAGAAGGAGGACCCATGAAACAGGACAATCAGGATCACCTTGATCACTGGGAAGGTGATGGGCAGCATCCTGGAAACCATCTCCAGCCATATTAAAGACAAAAAAAATATCATCAGAAGTGGTCACAGCATGAGTTCACCAAGGAGACTGCCTTGACAAACTTCAGTGATGAAGTGATTGGCCTGTGGATGGTGAGACAGCAGTGGACTTCAGTAAGGCCTTTGAAACTGTCTCATATAAGACCTTCATAGACAAGATGTTATGGGCTGGTTAAGCAGCCAGTGAGGTGGATTGAAAACTGAGACCAGTCCTGTTTAACATCTTCATTAATAGCCTTTATAATGGGGACAGAGTTTACACATACCAAGCTTAAATATTGGAGGGGTTGATATTCCATAGGGTCATGCTGCTATCCAGAGGCACCTCAACAGGCTGAAGAAATGGGCTGACAGGAACCTCATGAAGCTCCATGCACTGGAACAGATTGCCTAGAGAGGTTGGGGAGTCTCCCTCACTGGAGATATTCAACAAGATATTCAGATGAATGCAATCCTGTGCCATCTCTTCTAGGATGACCCTGCCTGAGCAGGGAGGTTGGACCCCACTGTGATCCCTCCCAACTTGATCGATTCTGTGGTTCTGTGGTTCTGGGAAATGCAAAGTCCCACACCTGGGAAGGAACAACCCCATCCATCAGCATGTGCTGGAGGTAACACAGCTGGAAAGTAGCTTGGCAGTAAAGAACCTGGGGGTCCTGGTGGACACCAGGCTGAACATGAGCCAGCAACGTGCATGGACACAAAAGAAGGTGAATGGTAGGCTGGGCTGCACTGGAAAGATTGTTCCTCTTTACTGAGCCCACAGCTGGGTTCCTCAATGCAAGAGAGACATCGACACACTGTAGAGTCCAGTGAAGAGCCACTAAGAGGACTGAGGGACTGGAACACAAAATATAAGGAAAAGCTGAAAGAGCTTGAACTGTTCAGCTGGAGAAAAGAAGGCTAAAGGGGACCTTATTATTGTATACAAGTACCAGAAAGGAGGGTGGAAAGAGGACAGAGACAGACTCTTCTGAGTGTAGCCTAATAATAGGATGAGATGCAACGGGCACAAACTAATTTACAGATGATAAGGAAGGAAACATCAGGAAACACCTTTGCAGTTGTTTGCAGGTTTGTTAAATATTAAAGTTTAACCTGACCATGACTGGTTGCTATCAGCCTGTGTCTTGTCCACACCTTCACCTGCTCATTTAGACTAATTTCTTATGAACATTACTATCCAAGAACAAGAAGAATATTAAATCATTGTTCTCATGAGATATTCTATGCTCCATAAAAGCATAGTTCAATTTACGGACAACTGGCAAATTTCTGTTCTCACTTATCCTGCCATAACAACTTTAATGAATTTAGTTTCTTATACTAGGAGGCATAACAAATGATCTCAAAAACACTCAATACACTTCTGGTTTGGGAAAAATAAAATTTTCTACCTAAGTTGTCAGCAAATGCAGAGCAAGAATTTAAGCCCTTGCTGCACCTGAGCCTAGTATAATTTAGCTGCATATGCAGCTGTGTGTGCATATTAGCTAAGTGTGTGAGAAAAGACTTCAAAATGCTGCCAGCCTCTTTTCCACTGAAATGAGAACACTTGTCATCAGAAAGATAATATCATACTATGAAGGATGGGAAGGAAAGAAGTAGTGCTATACTTTATTACTGTCTACCTTGGTGACCAAGATCAGTTCATTCCAACAAGAGAGGGAAAAATTTAATCTTTTCCTTTAAAAGCACAATGCACAGACCTCTTTCAAAGTTACTGTCCTGTCAGAACTGGATAAAATAGGTCAGGAGAAAGAAAAAGTAAGAAGGTTAATGTTCCTTTTCTATTCTTTTTTTTTTTAACTGCAGAAGATTGGTGAGCTTCTTATATATATTTTTTTAATACTGTGAAGTATTGTGCAAATTAGGCAAGACGTTGGACTATCAGAAGAAGATATAAATATAAGGACTAAAAAAGAATCTGTGATTAAAAACTGCTATCATATTTAAACCTGTGGAGGTCTCAGTACCTCCCCCCCTAAGAATTATCAGAATAGAACTCAGTTCCTAGGCCTCTTTTTCTCTGCTTTCTTTGATGGTCTGACTCTGAAGAGATAACCATAACCCTGGTATTTAAAACAGAAATTCTCTATTCAGTTTGCCGAGATCACACATTTATGCTAACACAAACACCTTCTCATGTCAAAGAACTTGTGAGCAGGAGGTCCCTCTCTGGCCTTTCAAACTGGCTGAGGCTTCCAATGGGAATGAGAAGGGGAATGAAAACTATCTAAATGCAAAGATACACACAAAATAGGTAAATTTGTTGATTTTGTAGGCAATCTGTCTCTTAATAAAATGAGAAACTATGCCTAATTAGGATTAGGGGAAGGAATCAAGGCTAAAGTAAAATAACTTTGTCCAAAAAGAAACGTAATTATCCAGAGTCAGAAGGGAGTTTCAGTGTGTAGGGCTGGCCCCTGTCTAGATAAATGTATCAGTAAATACTATACTGGGTCAAAACTGTGTCAGTATGAGTGTTGGAACCATCTAATTTTAAAAGTGTAACAGAATTGGCTATAAAATTATTATTAAATACAGTATAAGTATAGTTAGCCATTAAAAGGGTTTACTATTCAACAATGCTGTTAGATTGATATTGGTTGTATGCAGAATGTGGTCATAACCTGGCAGACAGATATAAGTCTTTCTTTGTCATTAGCTCTCCCCAGTGTCTCTAAGCTTATCTGTTGATTTGAAACATCATGTCCCCTAACAAAATTAATAGTTGCTATTGAGGAAGAAAGCATCTCTAACCTTGTCATTTTTGGGGGAAATGGATACTTATTTAATTGTCTTCTCTGGATTAAATATAAACCAGACAAACCTGAAACACTCTCCTTGGGGTGATTTCAGTGAAAAGGTAGTCCAGTAATGTTTCAAAAACATAAGTCACAATTTATGTGGTTGTAATGTAATTCTATACATGTTAAATTAAGGGTTTTCATGGAGTTAAAGACTAAAATCTAATAGTAATTTCTCAGAGATATACAATGAACATAACCCTAAGATACTTTATCAAGATCCTAAATGATAGGCATACATGAATATTTCCTGAATTTTTTTAAGCAAACCTATTGAAGGCAAGTCAAGGTGCAAAGAAAAATGCAAAGCAAACAACAATCAAAGGAAGTACTGCAGTTCATGTTCCATTTTTTTATTTGGCTTTCTAAACTCTATTATTCTTAGCTATTTTACCTACCAAAATACAGTATTGCTTAGATAAACGCTTCTGATCTTGTTTTGCCTTGGTCTAAATGTATTCATTATTCCTAAAGGTAAACAGAAATCTACCAATTTGCATCTACTTTTATCTATACGAAAGTTTCTATAAAAACATTCAAAGAAAACTTAACATGATAACAGGACTGACTAAAGGACTAATGATAAAAAGATTATGTAAAATTTAAAGATATCATGAAATAAGTATTTTTATTAAGAAATGCATTGCATGTAAATTGCTAGGTCATCTGCTTTTTAAACCTTAGTTTTCAGAAGAAACAATCTTCTGACTATGATAAATAACTTGCTTTGGAAAAAAATTATATGATATATATTTCTGATATAATTGTGGGGAGGAATGGGATTAAACTTCTGGTAAGAAAAGATTCAGGAAAAAATACCTTTGACAAGTTTCTATCTATTACAAAAATAATAGTACTGTTTATTTTGAAAAGTTCTCTTAAGAAGACACTGAGCAAATGTCTACAATTCCAGGATCAATTTGGATCATGCTCCTTTCTGTGCACTGTATAATGTAACTGTGAACAATACCTGACTAGTCACAGCAGTAAAATCATCAGTCGAGTCCCTGTGATCAAGAAAGGTGCCATAATGGATAATATAATAAATAATGAAGATCTTATTAGAAATTCTCACAAATTGCGTTAGCCATCTAGAAGGGATATGGTAAATTCTACATGAGCAAAATTAAAATCTCAGGATGAGTATTATGTCTGCATCAAGCAGTTTACCCCAAATTTCAGTATTTTATGACTTTCTGTATTTGTTTAGAAAAGCAGTGCTTTTTTTGCCTTTTTTTTTGCTTTTTTTTTTTTTTTTTTTGTAGAAATGACACACTTGAGCACAAAAAGGAAAAGAATTAACTATTGACATGATCGCATAACAATAAAGATACAGCCATTGACTGCTTTCAGTTCACTGAAGGCAAAACAATGCCAAACAAGATAAATAAGAGTGTATTTGGTTGCTCTTCTGTTTGGAAATATTCTTTACAGACTGACTTTTAAGACTAGACAACTAGTGATAGAAAGGCCACAGTGCTGCTAAACTGGCTTCGGGCACTCAAAATCATAACAAGTGTTAGCAGTGCATTGTCATAAGATGTTCCAGCTAAGGTGCCCCACATTTTGCATTCACAGTTCTGTGATAAGTCACAGCAATTTTTTTCAGAAACTCAAAGATCTAAGGAAGAGCAAGACTTTTCCTTGGTGTTGTTTCAGTTTTGACTGAATGAATTTCTACTTTGTTTTCCTCTAGAATTAGAATTTAAAAAAACACCCACAACAAACCAACAAACAAAACCCATCAAACAAAAAGAATCCTCCAATATTTATCTTCAATTAATTCCTAGTAATGAAATATTAATTGTGTGCCTGATTGTGAAATCAGATGTGATTCTCAGAAATATGGCAGGTGTTGTGTAAAAGTAATGACTACATTTCAAGAGACAAATAATTTGCAAAAATATACCTTCTACTTCTTTCCTACTCTTGAAAAGTATGACTGACAGATGTTTGCATGCCAATTAAAATATTTTGAAAATCAATATACCACTTTGTATGGTAGGCAGCCAAAAAACCACCAGGCAGCCAAGATGATTTTTATACTATCCCAGTGACACTGAGACTTAACCAGCTGAGCAATATGGTCACTCAAATATTTTGTTCAAGAATTTGGCCACCCTCTTAATAGACTACATAACAACCTGTGCTATAATTACTAATGCAGAAGTGATTTCTTGTTCAGATGACAAACTGCCTATGAGTTCCCAATCAATGAAACACTATCAGGTTTCAGTTTTCCTTCCCAAGGTAAGGCTCTATTGTTATTTGCATCTGTGTATGGTAAAAACTATACAGGTTAATCTGTCTCACTATGGATTCAAAACTGTGCTGAACTGTTCTTTCCAAAAATTTCTTTATTCCATGATTAGTCTTGGCCTTAATAATTGAAGCTCTTTAGAGCAAAGCAAAAACATGAAGCAATGACTTACACTTTGTAGGAACTGTCTCAAGTAGAAAATAGAGATAGAATCCATACACTGCCTCCAACCACAGAAGACTAAATGATTTATGCAGAGGAGACATTCATGTAATAACACGCAGGAGATTCTGCAGTGATCAGTTTTTCAGAGAGGACTTGGTTTAGGTTCTTGGCTATAATTAGATTACTCATGTGAGTGATCCAAAATTGAGTCTTGTCTTCAGTTCCAGACACATTTTTTTCTCCTTCTATTTTTAATTCCCCTCATCTAGTATCCTTGACAATAAGAACTATTTTGACAAAATTTATGGTTGGTATATTCATTAAAAAAAAAAAAAATCTACCTTGCTACATTCTTTGACTACCTGACTTCTCCTATCAATGAGAAGTTTGGTTTTTTTCAGAGAAAAGGAACAGAGAAAATACATTTGAGAGCACACAGCAGTGATAAAGTCACAAACCCATTATATTAAAGTTGTTTCCACTTCCAGTATTGATACACACTACCACAATGTACTGGTCATTAAGCGAAAGTATGCAATTCCTTGAATATGTGGTGGGTTTTTTTTTCACTCTGACCTTTCATATTTTGGCTGAAACGTGGTCTTTGTACTAAGTAATTGCAAAATGGTAAAATAACTTTTCTTCAGGCTCCTTTCAGAAATCAAAGATACCACTGAACTTTGACAGCCACTATTTCAGAGAACACAAGCCATGAGGCAAGTTGAGACTGAACTCAGCTAGCACGTCACAGAGATAATTTGTTTCATCAGGACTGTGTTATTTCTGCCTTTTGAATTATTAATTCAAGTGAAATATGCTATTTTTTCAGTTTCTATTTTCATTGAAAATCCAAGAATTTTCATATGGCACTACAAACAATTTGGTGTTGAAAGGTTTTCCCTCGAGGAAAATTAAATCCTCCAAGAAGACTGTCACATGGTTTCTCTGAAAGACATTTTGTATTTGTCTGCAGAGCACTTTGGATGACAGAACTAAGTCGACAGTTCTACAGAAAAAGGCAGGGAAAATAAAGCTCCTCTGACACATTCACCCACTGACAACAAACACTGTGAGCAGCCATGAACTTAGAACTTCTTTCATGGTTAGACAAACTATGAAGTCTTAATCTTTCCATTGATATTTAAGACACAGTGAAACTTATCATTAAAGTGAAAAAATAATCATTCTCAATGACTTTTTTTTTTCAAAAATTCTAGGCCAATTACATAGTTGTTTAATGTTTCTAGAGGCTGATATACAATTTGATTTGCAAGCTTTTTATTGAAATTAAGAGTCTTTCTGAGAACTAAGAGATGAAGAGTTAATGAAAAGTTAGTACAACACAAAGCTTATGACAGAATATAATTTATAAAGACTTTCTGGTAGTGGAAACAGTATTTCATTTGGTTGTGATTTCACATTTTTTGCTGTTTTCTCTTATTTTCCTCAGAAAAGATGCACTGCGGATTTCAGCTGATGTGGCCTGCTTATGTAATGTTAACAAAATATTTTAAAAATTATGTTTATAAATGGTGAAATTTCTCAAAAGGGAACCCTTGAGAGATAATTTTGAACAGAATTTTGAACCTGAATCTCCTTAAGAGAAATTAACCCACCCCAGGTAAAAACAGGGTCAACTTAAATTAAATGTGGATTACATCATGTGGCATAAGAAATCAATTAGTCTTTATGCTTGTACATAGGGAATGAAGAAGGAAAATACAATATTTTTAAAGTTAAGAAATCCAGATTCCAAAAAATAAAATTATTATTGCATTATAAAGCTTTTACAGAAATAGATTTATATATTTAAGAAAAAAAACTAAACAAAGCCCCAACAATAACAACAACAACAAAACCCAAAACAAACAAACAAAAAAAAAAACACACTAAAGGCTGAATTAAAATAATTCTGTTCAGGCAGAATGATACAAAACATATGAGGAACCTCTGCTATTTGCTGGGTTTGAAAAAATCTGTACTACCTTTTCAGTAGATCAAGAAGTAGAGCAACAATTGAGCCATTAAAAATTACAGTAGACTATAGGGAAGACAAAGAGATATCATGATTACTTGCTATGTTCTGGAGCTATAAAACAGATTACATTTTCAGCTGCATTAGGAGTAACATAACATGATACCTAGACAAACATTAGTATTTAAAAGATACAAATTTCTAAAATTTAAGTTTTAAAAAATCCTTTGTCTGGTTTTTCATTTTCAAGGTGATAAGAACTTCCAGCAATACAGTAACTAATCTTAACATAACTTGAGCATTTCAGAATATGACTGTGGATCACTTAACACACTGGTAAAAACTTCAACCCTTCTGAATTTGTTAGAGTTGAGATCTCAAAATTTCTAGATACAGTACCAAATTAGGGTAAACCATTTGTAGCAAGCTTTTATTGAATCTGATGTAATTTGTATTTTCTTTAACAATAATTATTCTGCAGTCAAATGCAATATATGACAACAGGTATTTTTGTTTGGAGCTAGGATAAGGGAAGGGGTTTAACAGGAACAGCTTGATCACACAAGCCTCTTTTTCCCATGTATTTGCCCCCTCCAGGCAAGTGAACAAACAATTACAAATATCTGAAGGGAATAAAAATATCTTCATATTTTCAAAAGAAAATGTCAAAATGGAAGGCAAGACAGCTTGCAATTTTCTGACAGAAATCAACTGCTATAAGACACACAGACAAGGAAAGCACTGTCAGAGTTCCTTGCTACCATGTTCTTTCTCTTACTGGACAATTGTTCCCCAGACTCTGCAAACTATTGTGAGATGGCAAATTAACACAAAAATAGTGAAATTTACAAAAACGAATTCAGGGGCAAAGAGTTATTTTCTGGTTTTAATTTTCAAAGAAAACCAGCAGTCTGTCAGTGTATGCATTTATGGAAGAACATGTTTAACACCTGAGCTATGTAGCTCTCTGCATATTTTTAGTAAAGTGTTACTTTATGATAGACCATTTATTTATAATTTAAAATATGCAAATATATTGGCATTCACCAATATAATGCGTTTCTTATAATCTCAATAATTCATACAAGAAAAAAAAGCCAGGCATAGTCTTTTTTTTTCATGAAACCAAATGTAATGACCAAGACGGCAGGCACGGATGGAAGGACTGGGATGCAAGTCACTGCTAGTTTTACATAGTCTTTGTGCTTATGATACATCAGGCAGCACTGTGCTCGTGTGGGCTTCAAGGGCTACTCTGACTCACACAGCTGCCAGTGTCATCTTGATTCTAAGAAAGTAATTAGAGATAATTGGTTGCAAACCCAATTATTTGTTCTTCCAAACCTTACTACTAAGGAATTGTCCTGTTTCGTGGTTTAGCTTTCCAGATGCACACTCTCCAGGGTTCAATTACAGAAACAGTGCCAAAGCAGGTGTTGAGGGTTAGACAGTCCATAGGTTATTGCAATCCATATTGGACTAATTTTAATCATCTATTGAGGATTTAGAAACAAGTTATGCTTCAACATACCAGAAAGCTCTCCAAAGGAAGCGAAAAATACGAAGTTTTTGTATGAACTTGAAAGACAAAATACATAAGAAGCAATTTCATCAGAAGCTGTACTTTACATTATGTTCACATTTATTTTTTCTCCATCACTCCTGTCATTGTCTTCAGTTCACATAAACCAGAACAAGAAAAGAAATTCAGTCTGAAATGAAAACATATTTTGGGTTGACTAAGGTACAGAATATGACACACTGAAAAGAAAAATCCAAACCACATTATAGAGTACTTTTCTTAGCAGCAGAATTTGAATGTTACTGAACAATCTGCTAAACAGGAAAGTTAAGTAGATCTAATCTAAATTCTAATATATCCCACTTACTATAAAGTTTCCATTTCAACTGTCTTGGCTATTAAGAAACCATGATGCAAACAAGAGGAAAGACAAACAGACTAAACATTCTGATTTGATAGTTTTAATGTCAATTCAACGTTTTCCCCTTAATTTTTTATTTCCTGTTTTTATAAATTCACCAGTATTTTGACATTGAAGGCAAAATAGAATATTCTTCTGCAGAGAATAACCTTCTTTCTCTTCTTTCCCCATGTCATAAGGTGACAGTCCTTTTAAGAGCAAATGCTGCTTCATTCAATCCCTAAATAATGTAATGCTACCCCTCTGAGGAACAGCAGCCTTACTTGGGCACAGCAACCAGTTTTTGACCTGGAGAAGAAATGGGTAATTTAAGTAACTTGTTTATCTAGATAAAGTATTGTGACAAATAGCACATAAATCTCTGCATGTGAAACTATGTAAACAGCTGCTGTATGCCCATAGCCTGCTGACCTGAACTTTTCTGCCTCTGTAGGATTTTCGAGAAGCTCATACTATTTAAGTAGCATGTCTTCTGTGTTTCTCTGTGATGCCTGTACATCTATGAAACTTGCTACTATTGGAAAAGATGGCTTCCTTTTTATAACTTGCAACAGAAAGAGGATCCATAGGGAACTGTGTGTCTAAACACTGAGACAAAGAAATGTGCTTTGACTAGGCAGTTTTATATTTTCTGAAATTGCTGCACAGCATCTTTTTATAGGAAGTGTCTTTCTGAGCACACATAATCAACAATCTGCAATGACCATGTTCCACAGACAGATATATTTCCTTTAACAGTACTCCTAATATCTTTGGGCTTCTTTTCAGCTTGAATTCTTCTGTCGCAGGTATTGTAGATGCAAATATAGAAAGATTTAAGACATAATCATCAACAAGCATATTTACCAATATTTTAGATAATCCAAACCTCAGAAGCGTTTCTAGAAAAATGAAAGAAACATTACTACATATTTAAAGACTTGCTATGAGATTCCTCTGTCTCATAAGGGAAAGAGAGAGTTAACAAATCCAAATTTTGAGGCTGTACAGAATCAAGAGTTCTGAAAATATCTAAAAATGAAAATGAAAACTGGTGGTTAGTATTTTCTAGACAGAAATGATTGTCTTTTATATGACATGAGATCTACAAAAAACTACTCAAAATACAGGTACAGTGTCAAGAAATTGCAATGAAAATTTCGAACATTTTGCAAGCCAATTTTCTCTAGCATTTTTTTGTTTTATCTCAGCACATTCACAAAACTAAACTTTTAAAATACAAACTCACACACACATAAATTGTAGGGAAAACCCAAAAAAGGTCTTTAATGCAGATGTTGTTTTTTAAATAGTTGCAGAATAATATTCTATTTCCACTAAAGACTGTTTATGCTATGATATGGTCCAGATCTGGTAGATAAGACGTCACAGTCTTTGTCATGCCACAGGAGAGATGCACTTGCCTTGTTTGTTCCCCATCTTACTGCTAACACTCATCAGTAAGCCAGATTTCAGTGTTTTTGTCAAGTCAATAAATTCACAACTCTAGATCCTAATGAGCATGACAACACTTTGAACAAAAGACAGCCATTTCAGGGGCCTTTTGAATATCTCACAATTTTGCTCTCTGGTTTCCTCAACTCAAAACTGAAACAGGAAAAAAAGTTTTTGCAATCATAATAATTAACACTTTCTCAGCACCAGCTTTCTGTGGGAATTTTCAGTGCTGTATAAATTCAAACCAGTGCAAAAATCACTCCATCCTTATAAATATAGAGCTATGCATAAAGACAAATATAGCAATTATCTCGAAACTTGTATTGATACTATACTTATTTTATGACAAGAAGAAAATGAGATAGACACATTAAAAAAAAAAAAAATAATAGGGTGCCCACAGTGCAAATGGCTATAATTGTAATCTGGAGGAAAACATAGGTTCCTTACTCTTCAGAAAACTGCAATAGTTTTCTGACAAACATTTAGTACTCTGCTCCTTCGGTCTCGTCTGGAAGACTGAATAACCTCTTGGATTTACCCTGCCACACTGTTTTCTGATTAGTAAGGGAGGTGTTTCCTTCTAGCATAATGTCCTGCATTTTCTCCAGTAAGTGATCTCCCATCAAAGGACTTGACAGCTTCCCCTGTGAACACTGAAGAGACCAAAAATACTGTGTAGAAGGAACAAAAGCAGAAATATCCTGCTTTCATTAAGGCCATCTATTTCCGTTTAGAGATTTCTGTTTAAATAAGTCCTTTTAGAAAGCCTGCTATAAAATGAAATTATTTAACTTCAGGTATCTTGCAGTACCTCAACGCTAACATGACAGTTCTCTCCTCTCCAGCACCAATTCAAAACCCCTCCTCTCCTTTTCAATCCTGGTCAGAGAAGTATTTTCTCTGAGTGTTTCTGTGAAATGCTGTCAGCATCTCCCTGAGAGTGCAGTAGAGAATAAAGAAAGAAGCAGAGCAGATGGCAAAAGATGGAGCCTCAGTAAGGATGCTTTGTTAGCACAGTGCAGGAATCAAGAGAGAGAGATGAATCTCAATTGCCAGGAGGTATAGCAATACCTCTCTGTAGGATTCAAGGAGTTTACTCTGACACTGCACAGTATAACTCCTAAGTACCACAGGCTGCCTCCAGCTTCAGCTCTCTGCATTTCTGACAGCAGTTCTGTTCGCTTCTCTGTCCCACTGCACAACTCAGCACCCTGGCTTGAGCCCTGACTCAGTCATCTCTTAGCACTGTTCCTTGCACTGTTCTCTGCAGCAATCAGACAATATTTACAAACAGAATGCATGTTTTTATTATTCATTTTCTACTTCTGAGGAAGAGTGCAGAGAGCAAAAAGCTTTCTAAGCAGGAAACAAACAGTACATTCCCTCTATTTTTGGTCTAATATGGCACTGACATGGGTTTACATAGGATTTTCACTGAAAAATCAGAAAAAGTCTACTTGATCTACAAAATACAATTAAAAAAATTAATTAATGTGTTTACATGTTTCAAAGAAGGCAGTTCTGATGGAAGACCACAATTTCCAGACACATAGGAAATATGAATCACATCTCTACTGTGGCTGCAGTCAGAACAGAAATAATTAGGTTTAAATTATGGCAAGAATAATAAGATAATAGAAGACCCTCCATACAGAAGAGACTCAAAAGTATTGAGTAGACTGTGAATTTAAAATTAGGTGAGAATTTCTTTGCACATATGTTTAGTGGTGTTCCTTGGATCATGAAAAGCCTTAGATAACTTCTTCAGTTCCCTTGCAGTCTTATTTTACAGGATTAAGTAACCTATTTGTTATCTTCCGTGAATTGGAGTAAGATTGTCTCAGAAAAGCCATATTCATTAATTTCCAATTATCTGATGTATTTCAGATTGGCATATTCTGGAAACTCATATGCATTCTAGGACAGAAAGCAGGTGAGTAGATAACGGAATTAAATGTGAGGTTTAATTATTATCACTTGGTTAACTCCAAAAGAATAAGAATTTGACTGTCCAGGTAGTAGGTGTAATTAAAATCCCTGCAAATAAAATATTGTGCTTTTCTGCTTTTTTGACCTCTACACTCCTAGAGCTATATAGACTTCCAAGGTATTCCTCTCTCAAATGCTTCCCCCAGTGACATTTTAAATAGTGATAAGTATGTGGACTTAGGTAAATGAAGTTAAAAATTAAAACAAACAAACAAACAAACCGCAAAAGTCACAAGGACCAGCTGTTGTGGCTTTACAGAAACAGTTTCATGTAAAAAAAATAGTATTTTCAAAGTTGAAGACATCAAAATAACAGAACTGTTCTTTGATTGTTGTAAAAAAAACCTGAAAAACTTTGAAATAAACTCAAGCCTGTTAATTTCATGCGTACAGAAAGATCTGAAACAGCCACTGTTTTCCACCTAAAAGGCCTATGTAAAGCAGGGCTTAAGATGGTAGTTTAGGTATTTAACTTAATTCCTGTAAACACTGCGGCGGATCTCTGAATAGTAATCTAAGTCACCCAAATTAGACATCTGTCCTTCCCTGCTGACTGTGCGCAGAACCAGTGGAACTGCTATGTGCTCTTATTTGGGAATCAACCTGCTTCATCCTGGCTTGAGACTGTCCACTAGAGAACAGCTGGCTATGACCTGGAAGTTTTTTCTGGGGCTGATTGTTTAGACTACTGAAAAGTAAATAGGAAGATATATTATCCTAAATTCTGCATTATAATTTAGTTCCAAAGAAGGAGAGGATAAACTTCAATAAAAGTAATAAAAAATTAAAGGTAAATGTCTGGATTCAATTTTCATTTCATGATCTGCTCCATGCAAGGATCGAGACCTAGGAATAATACAGAATCTTTGTAGCTGATGTATTTTGAAGGGCTTTTATCTGCTGGAATAGTTCTTCTATGTATCAAATATTCATTAATTACATTTGGAAAATCTGTGAAGATGTAAAATATTAGTATTTTTTCCTAGTTTTATATACAGAAAACAAAAGAAAGGAATTTAAGATGTGGTTTTCAAAGCAATAGCATTAAGACTCAAAAGATCTTGGTTTTGGTACCTGTGATCTGAGTATTTTCTCTTTGCAGAGATAATTAACTTCACTTTATGAAAAATAACCACTGATAATACTTTTAACTATTAATTTTAACATTGCTGTTATACGATTGCTTACAAGTTAATTTATTCCAGTCTTCCTTGGAAGATAGTATCTATGAAACAAAGGGAAGTAAACCTCGCTGCAGTCACATCTTATGTAGTTTGATCTGCTTCATAGGGCTCCTCCATTTTACAGCTATTGATTACTGCTACCATCTTTCAAAACATCTGTTTTACAAGTCTTTGAAGCACAGAACACGGGGAGTGTAAAAATATGCAGTTAGTCTGAAAAGGTTTTAATTAAATTATTAAAACTCTTCTGCCATATTTTACAGTGCAAATCACAGATTTTATTTTTTTCCAAATTAATAAAGTTCTTGGCAATTTCAACATCACTGCTTTGTTACTAAGTGGCAATTAAGCCATTTTACCCATGACATAAATCAAAGACCATTTTTCATTAGTGCTCAGTTAAGTCTCCTGTCAGTCATCATATTGAGAAGATCAGGGATAAAACTGCAGAGTGACAAAGATTTCCTACCTATTCCTTTTACAGTAGTGTAAGTGTGTGATTAGGTTAAATCTCCAATAGAAAAGGAGAAAAATGTTAATGATGTCAAAGGACTCCAACAATATCTTCAGGTAAAGGAAGACCTGTAGCTGCCCTACCTTGGAAGAATTAATTCTCTGACCACATTTACTTGGTACAAGAAGAGTATGTATTTTAAGATTATTGTACTTCTCTTTCTTTGTGCTTTTGGATATCTTTACTGTCCTGAACATATATTCATCAGATCTGATTTTCTATTCTTCGCCCATGAGCTATAATTTTATTCAGTTTGAAATTTTTCAGAAACATTGGAACGCATATCACACAGGCCAACTTTTTAGATACTTAAGTTAGAAGGTTAGTCTTTTTAAGCTCCCTGGATCAGCAAAAGAGAGGCAGTTTTCTTCAGAGAGTAATTTTATCATAATGTGCATACTTAAGAGGATCTTAATGGACATGATTCAAATCACCCTCTGGAGGGACCGCTCTCTCTCTCTTCTGACTGTACAGAGCAACTTTGCAGCCTGGCTGTCCTGGACACCTAAGTGTGGCTGTCATTTCACCCCTTTATCCAGTCATCTCATTGTTTAGCTATTTCTGTTAACCGCATCCTCAGAAATCTTGTAATGTGTTTTCCTGGCACTGCTGATTCATCTGTACACTGGAGAAAGACGGCTTAAATAACCTTGTCTACACACAGACCAATCCAACACCCTGCTGATACTAAAGGGTCATTCCATCTTTGCAAGCTCCTGGCCATGCAGTTCTTCATTGTGATGGATTCAACACGTCATACTTCAGAATTCTGATAGCTTAGCATCCTATTGGATTGGCACACAGAATGACTCACTGAAAGAGTAAGCATGATTTATGCATGGGAAGGTACAGGCCCTTTGAAGTTGGGCAAGCAGAACTTCTGCCTTAGAGGGAATAAGTAGTAAAATCATTTCGGCCTATTTTGTTTGCCTCTCCTGATAAATACAAATGATCAGTTTGTTTAACAATCCCACTGAGTTAAATTAATTCATCAGTTGTAACAAAAATGATTTGAAACAGGGAAGACTACATTTAAACTCAAAATATAAAATGTGCATCCTAAAATCCTGCAATTTTGAAACTTCATATCCATGCAAGAAATTTTGTGCCAAAGTTGCAGAGTAAAATGAGGTCTTTGTATTTACCTGACATCTCTGCATTTTTACTTACATACAGCTCTCATGTACTAGAGAGTCTGCTAGGAGTCCCTTCCTTAACTGCTCCTCATCCCCCACAGTCTGTAGCATGCACAGCTCCTGGATTTGGTTCTGGAGCATGTACATGGCTGACTGACTGGCCAAAAAATATAGAATTGGGCTCACATTAAATAAGGGACAGTAATTAGGAGTTTTATTTTTTCTTCCTTTTTATATATGGAACACTGTACTGGGTCTGCCTGAGCAGCAGGCAACCCTCTTCATAGCAGCCCACATGGTGCCGTGTTTTGGATTTGTGACTAAAACTGGACCAAAGCCTTGCTGAACGTGTTCCAAACTGTTGTGCAGATTCAAAGTTACCAGTGTGGAGAACAACATAAAAAGTTTGCTCCTAAGGACAAAACTTACAATGAACATCTCCACAGACAGTATGAACAAGTTTATACAAATTCTATTCCTCTAAACACAGGTAAAGAAATAAAACTTTATTTATCTATTTGCAGCTTTAGAGTAACTGAGAATTATGATAATAATAATAATAAGTAAAAATTCTACAACTCAGCTAGTTCCTTTTGTAATATACTAAGGATTTATCTGGCACTTTCAGATACAAAGAAAACAATAGTCTATTTTTGTGTGTTATGTTTGCATTTTTATAGCATCTGAAGCTGCACTTGCTGACCATCTTAAGCTAACATTATTTACTACTTTTGTAAGAGTCTTCTTTACTTTAAAAAAGAAAATAAAACCAATAACAGAATTTTTTCTTTATTATAAATATCCAGACCAAAATCACCACAGTTTTAGAAGTTAAAACATTTTTCCTGTAAGTAATCTAAGTTCTAAATAAGCTTTTGAAGTCAAGAGTTTCTTAAATATTGTTTCCTTTTTTCTTAATACTGTTTTGGCATCTTTGTTAGAAGTTATACAATCTCAGGCTATGTTGACTGGTATAATAAGGCAATTGGCAAATGCCTCTAGTATGATAAAAGACCCTCATTTTGTTAGCAATTAACTGTCTGTATATTGCTGCAGGGGTTTGAAGTTGTTAACTTTCTTGCCTATCATTGGTTCCTCTGTTGCCATAGTTATTATATTGTCTCCCTGCCTTGGCTAGCCAAATGGCCAATCCCCTCGTTTCCCCACCAGCCCTTAGAAGCTGGGGGGAGATTTGAATAAACTCTCTTTGCTGCTGGACTTCCTGGGTGCTTCGTGGTCTCTTTCTCCTGGCATAGGTGCCTCCACTGCCCATCCCTGCCACGAGGGACGGGCAGCGGGGCGGGGGGGTGATTTCAACCCTGGAACCTTCACAGAGCGGCCGGGAGTCACTTAAGAACTCACCCAAACTGCAACATATTGCCATATTTTTTAGTGGAATTAACAGGTTGCTGGAATGGTTTACAGAAAACCAAAAAAGTCCAGATGTGCCAAGGAATGCATGCAAGTTAACATTCTTCAAGCATACCTCTAAGAGAAAACAAACCAGACAGGAAATTTTTATCAGGTAATATGATCAACTCAAGGCCCTGTGTTGGAACATCAATTACAAATGTAACTTGTTAAAACTGTTAAAAAGAGTTTTTCTCCATATAAATGGAGAAAAAGCATAAATACAGTATGCGCGTTGGAAGTGAAAATCACATGTTACCACTTCATCTCCATGTGGTCTGGCATCTGTAGACAAACAAGTCACTCTACGTTCTTTTTTCTGCTTCAGGTCACTAATGGTTGGAATAGGGGAATCGTACGCTGAGACGTCAGGAATTCAATTGAAATCACAATTATAATTACAATAACCATAAGGTAATAAATAAAACTAGTGTTATCTTCATATATGTAGCACTTTGAACTATCAATTTGGAGCAATCCAAAGAAAATATGCACTTTAATCTTCCATTCTAATATTATTTTTTATAAAAATAACAGCTGAGCATACTGGTTTAGTTTTTGATCTTGGAGGGAGTGAAACCTAAGTAACATTACTTTTTTTTTTTTTTAATAAAGGACAGGGAACATCTTTCTATGATAGAAAAAAAATACCATACATTTTCAGCACACTGTTTAATGCTTGATGCACACTGGAGTCCCTCTTATTTATGAAGCAAGGCATTAGCAGAGTCCAAGCCTTCAAATGCAAGATCTTTAAATGTCATACACTACTGTTTCAGCTGAAATAAGTACCTTTTAACACATATTGTATCATTCATCACTCTCCTTTAATCTCAACACTAAACTGAGAATGCATGGTTTCTTTTGGAAAAAGAAAAACACAAAGTCATACATTTTTGACCAATTCCCAATGTGCAAACTTTACAGAGTTATTCTGAATGCACAAGCCTTCAGAACATAACTTTAAACATTTCCACTTCTATGCTTCTGTTCTTATTATGAATAAAACAGCATGATAACATCTTCCAGAATTAGTTCATCATAAATATTTTATATGACTGAAAAGTGAATGAAAGTATATTTATCTAGAAATAATTGATTCATTGCTTCCTCTGTCACACTAGCAATAATATGAAATGCTGCAACATAGAAAAAATAAGATATCTACAGAAGTCTCATTTAAAAATTTGTATTCCATGATATAACTGTTTCCAAAGTTATTCAGCTACAGTAACTGAAGCCATATGCTGTCAATTATACAGAAATTTCATTCACTCAAGATGCTATTCTTTCTCTGTTTTCCCACACACACTCACCCCTCCTGAAATAAGCTGTGAAAAAGCAGTAAGTGAACCAGGATTTTCAGCTAATTCTGTATAGGATTTTCAGCAGTTTTTCTTTAAACCAAGTATCCCAGTGCTGAACAATAGTAATTTCGGGAGAAAGGTTTTATTACCACAGAGACCAGAAGATAACAAGATAACTCAGAATTGAGACTGATGCAGAAATATGTTTATAACCATGCAGAACCTATCCTGTCTCTCAGTGCTGCTGCTGTGCAACTCCATGGTTTAGTATGTTGCAATGATTTGTACTGTCTCCCCTGGATCCTTCTCTCATTCTCTATTACTTCTGAAAATCAGGCTCTCAAGTCTGCTTGTCTCTTTTTGTATTGTACATCTTTTTCTTCCTTTCTTTTGCTTTCCCTATTTGTGAGACCCCATCTGGAGTGCTGCCACCAGCACTGGGTTCCGTCACATAAAAAGGACATGGACCTGAATGAGTGAATCCACAGAAGGCCACAAAGATGGTCAGAGGGCTGGAGCACCTCTCCAGTGAAGGTAGGCTAAGAGCTGGGGTTGTTCAGCCTGGAGAAGAGAAGGTTCTGGGGAGACCTCAGAGGACCTTCTAGTACCTAAAGGAGGGCTACAAGACAGCTGGAGAGAAACTTTTTACAAGGACATGTCATGACAGGACAAGGGGGAATGGCTTTAAACTGAAAGAGAGTAGGTTTAAAATAGATATTAGAAAGAAATTCTTTATGGTAAGGGTGGTTGGGCACTGGAACATGTTGCCCAGAGAGGTTTAGGACACCTCATCCCTGGAAATTTTCAAGCTAGGTTGGATGGAGCTTCTAGCAACCTGGTTTAGTGGAGGGTGTCCCTTCCAACCCAAACCATTCTAGGATATATCCCAAAAACTTCTTTGCTGAGTGTACAATTAGTGTTATGAGAGGTGTGGTCTTGTGGGAGACACAGTAAATAGTTGCTGCTCTCTACTCTTCTGGTCTGTAAGGGGGATATATTCCACTTAAATATACATTTTGGTATATGTATATATGCATATAAATGTAATTACATCATATACAATATGCATACATTACCAGATACCAAATGGCCTGTAAAATGAGACAGGAGAATATCTGCTAGACAAACTAATGAATTTTAAATAAAAGCTAAACAATTAAATGAAGATTTACGAAGGTTTAAAACCACATAGCATGAGAACTATATCTTGCTTCAGTTTCTTTGGTTTACTAAGCTTCCCTTCATCTCTGTTTACCCCCTTAACCATCATAAAAATGGTCTTAATGAGGTAGAATGGAACAGATAAAATGTACCTGCAAACAGCTACTAGAAACAGCTAATAGAAAACTAGAAATCTATTTCTCAAAAGGGGGGAATTTATTTTACTTTCCTATTACCCTATATTTTGAACTTTTCTTTGCTACTAATGCACTTTCTCTCATTATGCTTTTTGTTCTATTATTAATCTTACTAGTCAGCTGTTGAAAAGTTGACATACAACCTTTGCCCATTGCAACGGGCTTCAAGACTTCAAAGTGCTACATGGGAATGGATCCAGACTCAATCTTTCTACTTCCACTGAAAAAATCCTAGATCACAATTTTGTGTAAAAACACTATGTTTTCTGTTGGCGATGGAAACCACTTTTACACAGAGTATAAAATTTTACACCTGGGCTGGCATGGTTGTTTTTTAAGAGATTAAGTAAATCTATATTAATTAAGTATTATGAATGTGCATTTCAGTGAAAAAGAAATCCACCCCAAAACTTTTAAAACTTTAAGGCCTCAAAACTTTACAGGTTTCTTCAAGGTAACAACCAAAATAGAAATGTATCAAGACTATCATGAAAATAGAACTGCAACCACAAAACATAGCATTGTGCATGCAAGTATTTGCTTGGCAAAAACCCCTCACAGTTACTATGAATCTAAATTAGTGAAAATAAATAATTTTGTATAATCCCAGACTGCTAATGTTTTCAAAATTAGGATGAATGCACTAGATGCAAGTGTCACTCTTAAATAATAAAAAACTCTTACAAACAAAAAACACATTTTAAATTTATTGTATTAAAAGTATATTAGAAAAAATCTAAGTAGAAAATTATATTTCTAATTTTGCTTAGAAAAATTAGAAGTGGGAGAAGAATAATTTTTACAATTAATTGCAAGGATAGAATTAAATGTAGTTCAGGAAAACTGAAAATTTTCCATTTTCCCACAGATTGTTATTCTGTTGAAGTAAAAATTTACTGTACACAGAGTAGAGCTATACTTTATGGACTTGCAACAAAAACATACAGCAGGAATTTGCAGTGTGGGTAGTGCATGGCCAAACAGCAATATCTTGAGTTACTTGATACCTTAAAGATACTATGATCTGAAAATGGGGCAGGTAATGGAAGAAGGGAGTATACAGTAAATAAATATGCAATAAGACTTAGGTTGATACTTTCTATTCTTAAGCAGTGGAAATAGTCACGTTTTCTTTCCAGTGCAAAATAGTCCTTGTTTTTCCTTAATGGTTGCAGGCACTTAAGGTCAAAGTCATCCTAGACACCTTTTTCATCAGGAGAGGGAAAAAAGGAACACTTTCAGAACATGATTCAGGTGTTAGAATTGAGTGATTATCTGTATTTTGCCATCAACTATGAAAAAAAGCTAGAACAACTCTTCCTGGCTTAGCCATTTCAGTTCAGTGCCTGTAGGGTGAATACAGTTGTATCAATGCTGAATACATAAACTAAGGTTAATGTTTTTAGCTTTTGCAGGGCTGTTATAGCACATGCATCTTCCTGATCTTCAAAGGAATAGAATGAAAGTTAAAACAGTCCTCAGGGAAAGCATAAGGGCTGTAGGAGTGTCAATAAAAAACTATTTTGGTCCACAGAGTTTTTATTACAATTTGCCCATCACAAAATGTCCTGAAACAATGAAAAAACTAGTTTCTCTACATATAAATAGCAAAGTATGGAACCCCATTTATACTCACAGATGCATGCAAGATTACCCAAAGTGAGGATGCACAAGGCTCTATTAACCTGTATCAGTGTATTGTGCTCCCAGGTCAACAGATGTCTCCTGTGAGCTCAGCATCACCGAATGCATCTCAAAAGCACAATAGGATCCATGTGCATGGAACTGACCAATATTTTTTCAAAGTAGCCTGAGAAACAGCAGCAGTAGTTTGACAGTAGCACTGTTGGTGCCTCAGCTATATCTGTTAACCTAGTGACACTGCTTCCAAAATTAGATCTACCTCACTCCTTCTTTGCTGTTTGCCAACTGTCTGGAGAGTCTGCACCAACAACAATCATCTTTTTTTTTTTCCTCCCTTTTTTTCAGGTAAAATGACAAAAATTCCTCTGCTCTTTTTCCACAGTCCTAAAGTAATCCACTCCTTATATGTATATAGGTCTTCTGCATACTGAAGTATTTTTTATGGTTCCACTACAACCCTCAGTCTCATCATTAATTGTGACAAAAATCTGAATCGTTCTGTTTATCCAGACAAAAATTTAAAATGGCCATCTGTAATGCTTTTATGACCTCATTATAGCAGCAATCCTCATCTTCAGTATTGAAACAGCTACAAAGTTTCTGAACTACTTTGCTTTTTTGCATGCTGTAGAAGTTAATTAGTATTATGACCATTTAGATTTTTTAAAAAGGCATCAAATGGTTAGATTCAATCATTACTATCCTCATCTAATCCAAAAACTCCACTAAACCAGAATATTTTCTTAATATTACTCCTTTTTATAAAAATCCAGTGTTATCCTTTGTAGTTTCATAAAGCTGTGATATACTAGTGATATACTATCACTAAAAGGTAAATATACAAAAGCTGTATCTCATAAATTACAAAAAGCATACCACCAAATTACAGCAAATGACATTACTGCAAAATGTACAGACTGAAAAAATGCAGATGAATGACCAAGCCAAAAGAAAATCAAGGATAAAGGAAAACTTGAAGTTCTGATTTACAACCTTTTAAGAAACGATAATGAATGTTGGCACAATACATGAACAGGACATTCTAGACTCATTGTGAAGACTTATTTCAGGGAGCCCTGCCAACAAAAACAAGTACTGCAGGCCTCAGCAATCTCTAGACTTCTTCCAATAAAGAGACGTAATCAATCAATGATATTATATTTCTGAGGCATTTGTTCCTCTTTTTTAATAAATTATATTAATAAATTCATTCTTTGGTTTTCCATGAAATCAAGACAAGAAAAAAGTTCTCCATGAAAGACAAAACAAGAAAGGAAAAGATGATTTTTCAGGAAAGAGAAACTGCATACTGTATTACTGGGTTTGGGCAAGAGAACTGCATTATCAAAACTGATTTTCTATCTTGCAATGCATATGCTGCAGTTAACAAGCTGTAATTCAGAAAAGCAAACACATAAATTGCTGGTTGGATTAAAACAGTAAATTTCCTTGCTACATTACCATTTGATATGAAACTGATTCTAAACCATGGCTTGCAAAAAACCAAATACAATTTCTCGCAAATTACAATGTTTTAACTATCAGCTACATCCCAAGAACTTATTTCAGTTTTACCTAAAGCATAATACACAGTTTGTGTTCATGCAAAAAATAATGAAATACATTGAATTCTACTTTGAAGTTTCATTACTCCACTCTATGTTGACAGGAGTTAAAATAAAAAGATGAGAAAAAGAGGAGCCCGAATCTTCTAATATGTACGATCTCTCTGTTTTCTTTAAAGGCTGTGGAAGACCTATTTATTCTTCTGTTTTTTAGCTTAATTTCCATAGCATCACAATGTGATAGATGCTGAATTAAAGATGAAATCCTTCAGGAGTGGTTCACAACTCTTGGGTGTCTGGTGTACCATCTTGATTTATTGTAGCTTTGGCTAGACTTCACATCAACTGCTGTGTAATCATCAGATAAACTAAAAATAGACCTGAAAAATGCTGAAGATGATACCTGCACAGCCCCTAATTATACCTGTGTCTGTAATTGTTGTTAAAGAGATTTCTGAAGAATCTTTTCTCTGATTATATACTATATTCTTTAGAAGATCATAGACTTCTACTTTTCTTCTGGCTGCTGAGAAACATGACACTGTTCTCCCAGCCTTAGTTAATGTTTCTGTGCTGAACATATATATTACAGCTTTTTGCTAAAAGTTTGTGAAAATGGACAGAACTGGGTCGATCGATATCCTTACTTTATAAGAAATTTTAGATACACATAAATTTGAAAATGTAGCAAATTAGTTATTTGATAGCACTTTGCACAGAGTTCAATTACATATTGGATTAGATTCCTTGAACCACACCTAACACAGTATGAAGTCACAACTGTTGCTAGTCAGGCTGAGTCAGCAACAGCAATAGCAAAAATGGGTTCCTAAAGACAGAAGCAGTACTGCTCAATTGATTTAACAGCTACAGATTAAACCTTTAAACACTGATAACTGAAAATTGCAAGACTGCAGTTAGAGAACTAAAACCTCAGTATAACTGATATAAAAAGAAACAACAATGCTACTGCTGTGAATCTATGCAATACATTACAAGTTATGCCATGTGTCACCCAAAGGAAGCTCAACTTGAACATTTCAGGAATACTGAGCATTTCGCTAAGAAATACACCAGCTAAGAAACAAATTACCATGCCAGATAATACTTAGTGTTTTAAATTGGGATAGAAATGGCTCCACAGAGGAAATTAGATGTAGTGTTAATGTTCCTAGAAAATCAGGAGAACAAGCTGATACTCATAAGCGTTAGGTAAGCTGTCTATGTGGACAACATCTATTTATTTGGAGTGCTTTACTGTAGTGATTTTCAAATTATAAGCTATAGAGCACAGAATTTTATAGCTATTGATTACTTCAAAGATTACATAAGACACCACAGAGAAAATCACACTGAGAAAATAAATTTCGTATATGCTAAGTGCATATGTAACATGACATTTCTAAAAGCAACCTTAAATCAAATAAATAGTTAGTTGTTCAATATTTTTTTGCAAATCAAATGGGAAAAATGTTACATTCAGAAATGTATTCTTCTTGAATTACTTACAAAAATACACTTCGTTCTTTAAAAAGTTCCACTACCAAAAGGAACTTTAATTTTCATGTATAAATGTTTGACAGATTTATCTTGAATTGTAACTATTTTATGCCTCAAGTCTAAATAGTCTCAAATTGAGCACCTACAGAGTTTGATCCTGTGTTAAAATATGACAGCCAGTATCTCCCAATATGGACTGACATCAATCCCTGGAAATTTCTGTCAATAACATTTTAAGAATTGAAGGAAAAACTATCTCAGTGTTCAAAAGTTCTTCCTTATGAAAGAACTAAAGAAAAAATGGAAATTATGTTCTGATAGGAAACTCTGAAGGTCACGCAGTCCAATTCCCTACTAAAACTATTTAGATCAGGGGTATTTAGTATTTAGATAAAGGCTGCATCCAGTACAGTCTTGAACATCTTCAAAGACGGGCGACCTCTCTGGGCAACTTATTGCAGCATTTAACTGCCCTTATGGAATAATTTTTTTTAATTTTATTTTATCTAATTGGAATTTTCCACATTTCAACTTGCATCTGTTGTTTCTCATCCTATGCCTGTGCACCTCCACATAGTCTTGTTTCATTTTCACTGTATGCTCCAACTGGGTAGCCATACAGGAATAAGGTCTCCTATTTGCCTTCTCTTAAAGCTCAGCAGATCCAGTCTTCTCAGCCCTTCTTTATACATAAAGTGATACTATCCCCTCTTCTGCAGAGCTTCTTCCTTGACAGTCAGCCCCCAGCCTATACTGTTGAAAAGGGATGCCCCATCCTTGATACAAGACTTTGCATCTGCTTTTACTGATCTTCATGAGATTTCTGTTAACCAATTTCTCCAACTAGTCCAGGTCACTCTGATGAAAGATCAGCTGCTGCTCCCCGGCACTGTCAAAAAGATATTGTCCCCAAACTTACCAAATGCGTACTCCATTCCTTCAGCCAAATCATTAAAATAGAAGTTAATAGTTTTGGTTTCAGAACTGACTGATGAGTGATGCTCCTAGTTACTAGACACTAGATGGATTTTGCAATACTGATTACACCTCTTCCATTCCAGCAGGCCAGCCACCTGTCTACCCACCTTACTTTTCACCTATTTAGCTCATTTCTTACCAATTCAGTAAAAGAGAGACTTGGTGAGACTGTATCAAGGGCCTTGCTAGTGTCAAGATATATAATATCCGCTGCTTTTCCCTTGTCCACAGTGTCAGTTACCCTGCAGAAAGCAATAGTTTTGGTCAGGCATCATTTACCCTTAGTAAATCTCAGCTGGCTGCTTTCAATCACTTTTTTCCTATTCATACATAAGACTTGTTTTACAACCTTCCCGACCTTCCCAGGGATTGAAGTAAGGCTGGCAGTTTGACTGATTCTTCTTAGTGCCCCTATTGAAAATTAAAGTGGATTTTGCCTTTTTTCAGTCATCAGGAACCTTCTACAGTTGCCATAAGCTTTTGAAGATGCTATAATGCAGTCTCAAAACGACACCAGGCAGCTTCTTTAACACCCTCAGAAGTGCACTTCATATTGTACCTTGGACTTATATGTGTCCATTTGACTTAAATGATCCCTGTGACTTTACTACATGTACTACCTCACTCCTGCAGTCTCTGTCAGGAGTTTCAGGGACCTGGGAAGCATGAGGGCCAACCTCAACAGTGAAAAGTGAACCAAAAATGCAATCACCATGCACTGTCAACATGTGTTCACAAAGTGCTAGTCCTGTTTAACTAATTTAATAAGGTCATCTATATAGTGGATGAGTCACTTATGTTCAGTATATTTGCCAATGATCTGGATGCAGGAGTTTAATGCATCATTACCAAGTTTGCTGATAATTTCAAACTGCAATTTCCGTCTCTCATGGGACAAGATGCCTTGCAGAGAGATCTAGATAGAGTGGAGCATTGGGCAGTGATTATTGGGATGAAATTTAACAAGTCAAAGTGGAAGATTCTGCACCTGGGATTGAGTAATGCTGGGGACAAGTATAAACTGGGAAAAGTGGCTGGAGAGAGGGATCTGGGGATACTGGTCAGCAGAGGGCTCAGTATGAGTCAGCAGTACTCTGGCAGCTCAGAGGGCAAACTCCATCCTGGAGTGCATCAAACACAATATCACCAAAAGATTGGCTATTCCAATGTAGTCAGCATTGGTGTGGCCTCACCTTGAGAACTGTGTGCAGTTCTGGGCCCCAGCCTTTAAAAAGGATGTGAAGGTTGCACCCAAAGTAGAGCAACAAAGCTGGTCTAAAGCTGAAAAGCAAGTCCTACGGGAAGAGTTCATGATTTTGGGTTTGTCTAGTTTGGAGAAAGGGAGTATGAGGGATGATGACATTTCTCTCTACAGCTTCTTGAGGAAGGAAAGTGGAGACGGAGTTGCTGATCTCTTCGTTCTGGTATCCAGTGGCAGGATGGGGGGAATGGTTCAAAGGTGCATCAGGGGAGGTTTAGACTGGACATTTCTTTACTGAGATGATAGTCAGACACTGGAACAGGGTACCTAGAGAGGTGGTCAATGGCCCAAGCCTGCCAGTGTTTAAGAGGCATTTTGACAATGTCCTTAGCAACATGCTTTAACTTTTGGTCAGCCCTGAACTTGTCAGGTAATTACACTAGAGGATTGTTTTAGGTCCTTTCCAATTGAAATATGCTATGCTATGCTACTCTTCTATTTTTCAACCTCTTTCATGTCATTTGTCAGTAAGTCCCCAGTCCTGATGAGATGAGGACCCACATTCTTCTTAGACTACTTTTTGCTTCTGATTCACTCACAGAAGCCCTTCTGGATATCCCTCAGGTATCTCACTAGTTTCACCTCCAGGTGACTTTTGGTTTTTTTTACTCCATTCCTACATGAATGAGAAATGCTTTTTGCATTCTTCACAGAATTATCACAGAATATTCTGAGTTGAAAGGATCACGAAGTCCAACTGTTAAGTGAATGGCCCATACAGTGATTAAATCCACAACCCTGGCATTATAAACATCACATTCCAACAAAGTTAGTCTCGGGGTATACCTAGTCTCAAATAGCCTCTTCTAGCTCCCACCTACTTCACAGTTCTTTTTTACTTCAGGTATCAGCCAGGAGCTCTGTGTTTATCCATCCTCCTGTAATACTTGCTCCAATTTCATTGCACTGAAATGAACACTTTTTTTTACTCTAAAAGAGGTTGTATTTGATGATCAACCATCAAGATTTTGATTTCTCTTTATATGCGATGCAGAGAATAAGCTGAGAACTACAAGGTCTGTGTTAGTCTTTTCTCCACTTACACCCTCTTTCACCAAATTAAGCATGAACAATAATATAAGTGGCAGTCTCCTATGCTCCTGGTATCACTACTGCAATTACACCATATTATTTGGCAGTTTGGTGCAGGTGTGATGCAATTACGTTGAAATGCCTTAACAATCTCAATGTCTTGGATTCCCACCATAAAATGTGTTACAAAACAAACTTCCTATTTGTGATAGAAACCACTTAATAAATGCTTTCTTTAGGAGACATCTGACAAAGCTCAGGAAAAAAAAAAATGTATTCTTTTCCAAAAGTATGTATCTCTGGAATATGTAATGGTAGCTAGGACTGAATGTTCAATTTGAAGAAGCTCTTAAGGCTTCTGTTACTCACATTCAGACATTGAAGACTCAGGTGCTACTATTACACATTCTCTGTTTACATGATTCAGCACGGGGAAAAAAGTGACTGACATTTGTAAGTTAACATGATCACAAAATACATGACTGCCACTGTGCCATTATTGTGATAGATTACTTCATCAAATGACCCAATTTAGGATTTACATTACAAGTCACATCTGCTGAGGTAGTCTCCTTCCTTTCTACTGTTTTTGTCAGAAACAAAGCCACATAAAAATTTAATATCCAATTATAGGTCATAATTTACTTCCTTTGAATGTGAAGCCTTTACAAGATAAAAGAATCTGGCACAAGAGATCATCAGAGTACTAACCTAAGTCAATAAAGAAACTAATTTCTTCAATAGGATAATTCTCTTTGAAAGACAATGCATATCCTGCTAGTCTGGAGGGAAAATATTAGATAAACTACTGTGAATTCTTTAGAAATTTGCAGTGCTATGTAGTTGTACAATACAGAACATTTCCATAAGCAATTAGCTCATAATTCTTCACCTTTTTCTTTTTCCATTCAAAACCAAGGACAAAAGCAAAGTTTTATGTGTGTTCTGCCAAATTCGGATGACCTCCTATTGGGTGTAAATCATTACCATGTACTTAGAGAAATAAGTTTTAACATAAAAAGTGTCACTGTGAGGAGCGATGTTTTCTGCTGAGTGCTGATTTCTCAATATTGATGCGAGACAGAAGAACACATTGCTTATATGAAATGTTCTTCCTATTGTCTTGTGAAAACATAAGAATGCTTTGTCTCTAGTTTCCTTACATACATGGAAAGTACTTGGATCACCATTCAGATCTTTCTGTGTAGCAACCCTCTACAACCTACTCACAGGTCTTGAAAAGGATAAGAAGAAAAGACAGGCATATCTGCTGGCACAAAAACTTCTAGAGCTATTGAAATCCTTCTGACAACTCATCGGTGTTTATTAAAAGAAACAAATTCACAGTACAATCTAATCTCTTACACAGTATTAGTCCCATCTATTTTTCAGCAACCTAGCCAATCTCTTCAGACAGAATTATCTGAATTAAGTTTCAGTGTTACGGAGATTAATGGCAGCCTTAATTTCTGTTCAAAGTGAACTTCAAAAATCCAGTGACACAACCCATATTTTTCTGTCAAATCTTCAGAAAGAAATAAGATTTAACGGCTTTTGCAGATCTGTTCAAGAACAAATATAATAATTTGGAGTCCTTTCTGAGGTCAAGTGCTAATCATGGCAAGAACAAATGCAAAATCAAATGACCTAGTTTTGTAGTCTCTGAGAGATAAGCAAGAAGCTCCTCATGAAACAATGGTGACTTTTTTATTCAAGAATGTCACCAGCAGGTGTATAAATGATGACACTAACAAGAAAAAGAAAATCTTCTGTCATTCACATTTGAATTACATTTGAAAAAAAAAGAATCTTCAGAATTACACAACTATAATTTTATATTCAGGATTCCTGAAAGTGGGAAGTATATGACTTTAATTGAAGAAGAATCATGTCACCTCTTCAGCTTCATGGAGCTTCCCATATTTCACATAGGGACATATGACAAATCTTTTAGTATCCAAGAATGACATGGCCAAATTACATTAAATGCTTTAGAAACTGTAGTCATAGTGTAGAGTTAATTTTTTTTAGCACATAGATTGTTCTATGAAGTGAGGTCAGTTGTAAGTGGGAATCTAGAAAGACCTGCACGCTGTAGTGATTTAGTTATTTCCATATAAATATCATTATAATATTAAAGAACTGGGAGTTAAAATAAAAACATGATAAATAAACTTTGGTATAAAGAAAAATATCAGTGGTAGTGATCCTGGAAGAATCTCTTGCAAGAACATTATTTGTACTAAGGTGGTGATAGAACTTTTTAGGTATGGTATGACAAAACTGTGGCAACAAGACTTTTATTCCTCCATTCTTCAAATTCAGCATATGGGAAAGATAATTTATTTTTTACTCAATATTTTAGTTAGCTTAATAATATTATATGAGTATTATAATGGCAAGGTTTGCCTGGTAGGTATAATACTTAGTAAAAGAAATTTAATGAGCAATCAAGCAATCAAAAAATTTCCCATCTCCAAATAACAACCACAAATATCCAAGAAAAAAATACTGCACAGGAATTAAAAAAAATTAAAAGGAGAAAAAAAAAAGAATTAAAAAGAATATGGAAACAAGTCAATGTAAATTTTTAATAAAGTCACCTGAAGAAAAACTGAGTGGACTGATATATGTGCACAATATGGTCTAATTCATTAAACAAAAAAACCCCACAAACTAGGACCAGGAACCTAATACATATTGCATATGTATTACGCATAGTGATGCTTTGTTGCTTATTACGTTCTTGTCAGAATCTTTTAAGTTTATAAAATGGGCTCTTTGCTAATTCCCATATTTCTAAGTCACAAAACACTCTGCCTTTGTCAACACAGATTTAATTGCAATGTTGTAGTGAGGTCTCAGGTTGACTTCATTACATTTGCAAAGCACACCACACTACAATACTGCATAGTAGATGTAACTTACTAAAAGCTAGGGATGATCTTAGGATCTATTTAAGAGTCAGTTCCAACATCAGAATTTAAAATTTAGCTATAACAAGGCAGACAAATGAGTAGTTTTTCAGCAGATTTTTCTTTGGAAGCCGAATTCTGTAATCCGGACTTAATATATACAGGGAGGTACCAAAGCTTAGCGGACAGAAATCTTGAGAAGAATTTCTGTATAAAAGAAGACTGGAATGAACCTTCTCCTTCCCTTATGCTTTCACAGACATGAATCACGTCTAGGATTAAGTGAATACACCAGCTGGTACTTTCTCAGAGACATGCTTCAAAAAGTGAAAATACAGCCCATATTCAAGCCCAGGAACTCAATGGCCAAGCCATTCAGTTATATAATGCGAGGGGAAAAAAACAAAACCAAAACAAACATCTCCAAGGTGCCTCTTTTGCCTTATTATATGAGGCAGCTGAACTTCCAAGAGGGTACACAACCACTTGTATTTAAAAGTAATTGATAAGTCTCTCTATTCTGTATTTAATGAGCATCTAGGACCTGAACACTAAGTCTTAACATGTTTCTCCTAATCCACTTCACCACAGAGGCAGCTATGTTCACCCTTCTCTACTGGTGAGTAAATATCCAAGTGTGAAAACCAAAACAACAGAACTTTCACAACAAAAATCTTATATAAGGGTCATTTAAACAGCACCTGAGATGTATATCACCTCTCTTCCAATCCCTTATAAGAGACTTTGTAAGAAAGAGGTGTGAGACCATCTTCCATTTAATCAATGGGTTTAAAGCAGAGCTAAAATGCACCTCATTACATAAAACAGTTTGTGAAGATTTCAGTAGGCACATTCTGACGAAACCAACTAGGTTATGCAAAAAAGGTGCAAAAGAGATATATTCATTCTAAATTCTAGAACTCATGTGATGGAATCTGTGTTATCATGAGTGTGGTGGCTGCCAGCACTTGCAAGCCTCCAGAACTTTGTGAAGCACAGATAAGACAATTTGGATATCTACACTTTGGAATAGGAATAGATTAGCAGTTCAGAGCACCTAGACTGCAGGTAGGCTTCCTTGAGGAATCAATAGGTAATTGTATGTTTACAGAGATGGTCAAACAGGGCTTTTTAAAAACTTTTTTTTGCCTAGAGTTAGAACTACATGGCTTCTGAACTACAGAGTTCACAGCCAGTGAGCTCCAAGCACAGGCATAATGAGCTGTCTCCTCTTTGCAGAGACATATCCATAATCTCTCTGTACAACCCTTATTGACTACTTCAGTACAAAAGGTTGTTTAGAGAAGTGGAGTTTAATGAGCTTTATTCTATTTTGTGTCCTCTATATATTAACTTAATAGCCTTGTTTGGTGGAAAGAAAAACAGTTTTTAAAACACTTCAACTTCCTAGCAGTTCAATGGTCTTTCTCTCTGCACTGAATTTATAACATCTAGGAAAAAAACACTGGGTTAAAAATAATGGCAGAAAATAATAGGGCAGCATGATGACTTTATACCATTTACAGAAGTGTGCATATGTTTTGTAATTAAATTAGGTACTAGAAAATAGGGGGAAATGAATGGTAAATTATACTGTCAGAGAACAGAGATGCATGCTGATGAAAAAACAAGAAATAACACTTCTGGTTATAATTTTCTCTAGAACATGTCAGTGTCTGCTTTCAATCACTGGCTGTAATGTAATATATAGCAGCAAAATTTAAGTAGAAAACAATTCTCACATATTAGCAGATCACTAAGACAACTGTTATGCACCTTCAGAAGACTTTGAAATCAGATACAGATTTCATTATTTTGTGGATGGAATCACAGACAAGATATGACTTCTCTGCATCAGTCCATCATCTAGCATTATCATTTACAGATTTGTAATTCTTTCAAAGCACTGGGTATGCAAATCTGTATGCAGCAGTAGCATATTTTGGCTCTTTAAGAGCTCAAAAAGGACTCTCTAAACAGTATTTCACATAGTAAACATTGGTATGCTGCCCTTCATTTCTCACACCCAGGTTCAGTAAATTAACTCTTTAAATCCTTGAAAAGGATAACAAGTAATTGGTTTATTCATAAAGATATTCAGTGTACTTTCATTAAAGTCTTGTAAAATAGTACCTTTATCCAACATTCATGTTATGTTTTAAAGGACCGTATCCAATTCAGGTTCAAGTGAATTTTACTGGGTGTCTCATAGATCAAGTAGAAAAGATGGTTAAGATTAGCTTTTACCCAAGACTGTATCGACTTAGCTATTTGTGAATGCAGAGCTTTTTTTTCCACAGGTACATTTATCACTTAACTTCTAAGGCTACATCTATGAATAAGACAAAGGTTAGCACTTTTATTCTATATTCAGTATCAAAGAGGACAGATACCAGTCCACCTGTTAAACTGTGTTTTTCTGCAAGAGACATACTGTTATAAGGTTCATAGAGTCAATCAGTCAAAACCCAGTATTAGCTTCTTATGCTTAAATGAATTATACATACAGAAAACAATTATTGATACATGTACCAAACTGAATGGGATATTAAGAAGTTAAACTTTCTTCAAGGACACAGCTTAAAATATCCATTACCAAAGACAAGGATAAATGTTGCAGCTTCTAATAACTAGAAATAGCATAATTTATGAATTAAAACAATAAAACCTAACAATCTGATACAATAAACACCACTGAAAAGGATTGGCCAAATTTCACGTCCTAAAAAGACTTTTTGTTACTAGCAACTTTTGGTAAGACTCGGGTAACAGATCACTCAAAGTCTAAGTAAACATCGTTAAGGAAGTATCCTATATAAATAAGCTTAGGGACTAGAACCCCTAAATGATGTGAGAAGTGCTTTTCCTGTTTTCAATTTGCTGAAAAGTTTTAACATCAGCAGATTCTTAACTATTTCTGTAAGTGATGCATTTTCTTTTCCTTTTTCCCCCCCTAATCCTCCACTTCCAAAGCTTTGAAGTGAAATATTTGTTTTGATCAAAATACATGAAAAAAATATGCTATAAGACAGGCACCATGTAAGAAACGTAGTGCTGTACCTTGTAAGAGGAATACAAAGGAGTAAGTAATTTTTTGAGTCAGGGAGTAAGTAAAGCACATAAACCATATGATTGTCCTACACATTACAATAGTCTGCCAAACCCCCTCATTCTGTACCTCTGCCTTAACATTTAATGGTTAGTGGAACACATGCTGTTTATGACTTTTCTTCCAACAGCTCTGCCAGTCCAGATTGCCTTTCATCCCACGATTTCATTCTTCCAAGAATAAGGCATAACTATGCTAAACTGTGTGTGTAGGTACATTCATGTTATGCAGATCTGAACACCTCGTTTTCCTGTCTAAAAGATACAGTGTGGTGAACTCCACAAGCTTTTGTGTCTAAGTTGCCCTTCAGTGTGCTGGAGTGAGACGGCACATTCCCACATCTCCCTCAACACTCTGCACAAGGACTGCCTGGTGAGCTTCTCAATGTACACATTCCAAACACAGACTGAAATATGAACATGATGCAGACTTGCTGGAAAAGGAAGGGATTGAAAGTGACCGCTGGGTGACTTTCCTTCAACTACAGTTGGTCAAAGGAAGCTCCATGGAGTGATACTACACAATGACAAAGTTCAGAGGACTGACTGACAAGATAGAGCAATATGTTAATGTCATGATAAATATCAAGTACTGCTGAGTGAAACTCCTTGCTAGTAATAAAGAAAATACTGCATCTGAGACCAGTCCTTTGGATACCTGCCTGTCCTCCATCATTATTTGGAAAATGTTGATTAAAAGCCAAGAAGTGTTGACTTACCTGTCCAGATGCCAAAATGAGTAGGGTTTGTTTTCCTACAAATATAACTAACACATAAAGTCTTTATAATTTTAATCAAGAGAACTGAACCTGTTGATTAAACAGGAACCCTAATATCAGGTGGATCCCATCTGCTCAGATACAGATACATCTTGATGACTTTGTATATCAGTCTCTATTAAGAATGCTCTGGTATCTAAAGGTTTTTCATAGCTCTTGTGTCTATACAAGATCTGAATGTATGCTTTTATCACCTGATCCCTTGTTTCCATTAACAAGCTTTCTTACAGTGAATCAATTTGGAAGATTACTGGACCAAGACTCTGAGGAACACTGTGCAGTACTCCACAGGTTGAAAGACTATGTTAGTAAACTAAGGTTACTGCATATTTTTCCTGTAAATAATCTAAACTGGAAAAACTTTATGCTGCCTGCATAAAAAAAAAGCAAACATGATGATAGAGTTCATGTGTGACATAACAGCACAAAGACACTGTTAATGGCCATCTACTGGTGCTCTTTATTACTTTCAACCAGTTGGTTTCCTAACTTTTCCTGTAGTTTGGAAGTGACTGTTGGTAATAGCAATGTTAGTAATAAAATAGCAATAAAGTACTGGAAAACAAGATTTCTTTTTTTTTTCCTCCAAGGTGAATACTATGGTAATGCAGTAAAGAAATACAGGAATAGTTACTATGGGTTTTTATTTGTTTTCAGGAGAGTCGCTTAATTAATTAGATGTCAGTAGTTCACACAAAAAAAAAAATTAAAGGGAAATTTTTATCAGATTTAGGTTGCGCTGAAAAGGTTTATTTTTGCCACTCATACAATAACACTTGATTTACTTGATCGTGCAAATATAAACGGTCTAATGGTTAAAACAAGTGTTTCTCTCCTTTGTGACCCAGCTTTAATTATGGCTCATGTGGTTCTCAGCAACATTGTCAGGAAAAAGGACATGTTCAGTAAGTTCTTTCTAGGCAATGCTCATTTGTGACATATTAGTGAGTTTCATCATCTTGATATAATAGTCTATTTTCATTCTTTTTCTCGCTAGTACCTAGGTTACTACTTATTATATTAACTAATAACTTAATATCTACCCTACAGTATTTATGGGGTTACTTAAGTCACCTCTCTGCAAGACACTTCCATTATCCACTTGTTCATTCAAACTTTTTTTTTTTTTTTAATTCACTAAATATTTTGAATTCATGAAATCTAAAAATTATTAGTTTTGGAAAGTACAATCTTAAACCATGAAATAAATAACCAAAACATTAAAGAAGTACTACATATTCCTTCTTAAGCAACTAACTTTAGGATAGCGATGCTTGCCATTTTAAATAAATCAGATTTTTGCAGCATTTGGCATCACTCCAGTACAAAGCATTAGATAGACAGCACACTTCAGCAAATCAGACTCTCTTCATTTTGAGGATCTGTCATTGGCTCTTGGGTTTGGGTGGGTTTTTTCTTCTTCATTTTATAGTTTTTTACTCTGCACAACTGCTTTATTAGCTATAAACTAAAACTAGCTCTATGGAATAGTATGAACTGGACCTGAGACCCCATGTGCTATAGACAAGTTGCTGTGCATTATTTAAAGAAAATGAGTACTCCAGCAATGAGAACTACAAAACCTCAGGTTCCTGTTAAAGAGAAAACCGCTGCCCCCCAAAAAAACACCTTTAAAACTTTAAAACATTTTTTGTTCTCAATTAGAATTAACACAATTTTAGTAAAGTATATTAGGATTTCCCATAAACTTGTCTTTCATGAGCTTAATAAGAATTCTGTGTTGTGTCTTCATAACAGTCAATAAATATCCTTTATTTAGGACTTCTCTAAACACTAAAAAATATATGATGAGCTTTCTAGCTGCTAATGTATGAAAACTTTCTGGAGCTATACTTATGAGTGCAAAGACATCAAAGCCAGCTCTAAATAAATCAGCTTAGGTTTGAAAGCAATATTACAGTTTAGTTTGATGTTCTCCTTTGATCCCCTCCTCTCCTCAGTACTTTGCCAGTATTTTTGGCACAGAGTTTGTCAGGTCGGGCTCAGAGCTCCACAGAACCTTTGGGCACAAGCAGGTTTCCTGGATGAGCCCACTACCAGAATGGAGATTTCTGCATGGTATGATACAGCACTATGCAGTCATTTCTGTATTATTTTCTATATCTTCTAGACACTGGAGATTAACTGCAGCAGTAATAGGCAAATAGAAAGAGTCATAAAATACTAATTTGGGGGTTTTTTTGGATGTGCAATGCAATTTTGTGTTATTCACAGACAAAGATAATGTTATAATAATGAAGACAATTTATATATGCGTGGGCAACACTGAGGTTATTGTGGAAATAATCATATTGTTCACTGAAATACATTTTTACACATCACATTTCTATACAGTTACCAGTACGTTATCTTTGTTCTGTGTAGTCCTTTCATGTCCGTTTCCTCAGCTCAAGTTTACTAAGCATTAACCACAAAATGTAATTTACCTTTTCCTGTACAAAGGAAATCAGGAACACCCCACAGAGCAAAAAGTCAAAGAATCTTTTCAAATCTCATTCATGAATTCAGGGGATAGTCTACAATAATCTACTAGGAGTTTATTTCATGGCAACTACTTGTTCAATTTCCCCCCCCCCCTCCTTCTTTGTATTGCCTCCTAGATCATGGGGAGGGTACAAGACCAGCAAGTTCTGCTCCTGTGCCATTCCTGTGTCATTAGTCAGCTGAATACAAACCTCACAGATAACAAAGTAACTCAGTGTTTGTTAGTACTGCTATTTCCTTCTGTTACACATGTAATTTCACTAAAAATCTGCTGCTCTAACACTTGGTAAAGAATATCACATTAATGGTTGTGAAAACTCTAGAAGGAAATGCTACAATTTGCTGCTCACTGGTTTGTTTGCTCATGGGCTCTCATACAGTTTTGTGTACAAGGCAAAACCTGGTCCACAATGGGTTAAATTTCTCTGGTGTTCACCTTCCTGTCAGTAACCCAGCTACTATCAGAAGAACTATAGAATTCTGCACAGTGAGTTGCTCTTAACATTATTTTAAACAATAATATTTTCAAAAAAATAGAAATTGAGTTGGCTTTTTCTTTCTGTACCTTGTTTTATGCCTATAAATTTCAAATAAAAAAAAATATATTTATTTTGCTCTTTATTTGATATTTTATTTTATCCTCAAGCAAGTTTTCACTTGTAGAAAGAGGGGTAAGGAAAAACGTTTTAGGATCTATGCATTTAAAATAATTGAAAGCATTCTTTATAACTGCTATATTCCAGAGGGAAAACAACAAAGTTTTGTCATATCTTGCAAATTTGTATCCTTGAAATATACTTTTGTTATGCACTGGAACAGAAATTAAAAAACCCACCTTATTTTAAGATGTCTCATGTGGCAGGTGATTTCCCAGAATAATCCAATTTCAAGTGCAGGATTTAAATCGAGATATTTATATAGAGAAACAAAGAAAAAATTCAATATTCTAATTTTCCCCCCCCCCACCCTGAGACATCAACTCCTCCCTTTTCCTAAGACACAAAAGCATACAAACATTCCAGTTTCTGTGACTGGGAAGCTAGTAAGTTTTATTAAAACATATTTACTAGAGATTCAACCTCAAGAATCACTGACTTTAACAAAAATTATGTCCCAAAATAAACATATAATATTTTTTTCATATACGGCTTTTTGAAAGGGTTGTCTACACAATGCACCTATTGTTTTGCAAAACCTTTCTACCAAATCATGGCAATTTAGGCCTCTTCTATTTATGACAGTAGAAACTGAGAAATACGTCCTTGTTGTTTCTCTGTAGATAAGATCAATAAAATTCACCCTTACATACCCATTCCTGTTTTAAATTTTGAACGAGCAAACATTGTGGTTACCACATCAATTAGCAAGTTCAGCAGCTCTGTGGCCTATTTTCTGACTTTGGCCAGCATGATATGACCATGTCCACTATATCCCTCCCCCTCCTCCAGAAGGCGGCATCTGACATCATCTATGGTAAAAGTGCTGGGAATGAGCTAATTTCCCCATTGTGCATAAGAAGTGTTCAGGATCCAGTCATGTCTGCCAGAGCAGCTCCAATAATTTGAAGCTACAGAAAACAATTTGCCTATTTGGTTCTGAACCACAGCATTAGGAGAGTAGAGATAGCCTTTACCTCTAATTTCCAAAATATTACTAGGATTAATCAGGCATGTTGTTTTCTGATGAGTTCAGTAGCCAGACACCTCACAATTACAAATCATTTAGCAAAAAAAGAATATTATTACAGCTATACATTTTTGAAAGCTTTTATTTTTGTCTTAGAAATCCTGAACATTCTTAGTTTTTATATAGATAACTAGCCATAAGTGATGATATCTTCTCAAAGTGGCACAGACTTAAATATATTTTTGTAACAAATTATTTAAAGCTCTTGGCTTCATTATATTCTTTTCCTTAATATCATCTCTCCTACATTACAGCACGAGGAAGTATAGGGATCTTGCTCCCTTCTATTTCAATATTTTCTGAAATAAAGTATCATAATCATGTTGTCTCTTTACATGGAAAATCATTCTTTCAATTTTTGTTGCTGTTTTTATCTTTTATATACATATATAATGCTTTCTTGAAAGGGGCCAAAAATCTGAAAAAAATCATAAAAATACATCTTGCAGAATGTTTTTTGCAAGACAGAATCATCCATAACTATGCAATTTCTGATTAATAACTCATTTGATCTGTGTTCCACCAAGACAGAACTTATCCTTATTGTTAGAAAGGTTTTTTCTGAAGACTAACGTCAAGTTTTCTCGATGCAGTTTGAATCTATTACTGACTGATGTATTTAAAGACTACTTTTATGACCCTGTCCTCCCATTACCCCCTCCATACTTTTCTCTTTCTAGTTTTTGCTAAACTCCAGTTCATTAGATTTATGCAACAAGTATCAGAAAACAGAAACATCCAGCTAAAAATAAAAGAAACATGTCTTTCTTTGTGGTTTATCAACACAATTACATTTGAACATACAGAGGTGGTAATATAAATCTAAACTGCATACCTTCTGGCAAGCTATCAGCATTCCTTGACTATGACAGATTCGTCAAAGCAAAAGAGCACCTCCAGGAAACTTGTTAATAACATGGCACAATATTATCTTCCCAGAGGAAAAGGAAAAAGGATGGAAGCCTTTTCCTCTAATTAAAAATGAAAACATTCATTAAACTAGTATATATCATACAGAATTAAAAAAAAAAAAAAGAAAAATAAATTAAAAAAGAGATTATGCTGTGTTTACAAATCACTATTGGGCATAAGAAAATTACATAAGATAAAAGTAAATGATAACAAATGGGTACTTCATGGAAGCACTGTGCACTAAGTTTAAGGGGGTTTTCTTGAGGTAGAAATAAGGTCCTCTAACTATATCAAGATTCTAAGGTCTGTTACCTGTGTTTTTCTTCAGGAATGAAAGGCAAAGCAAATAGAGAAATCACTACTGGATGAGAGATGAAATGATAAAAAGCTTCATATTATATATAAGTGGTACCTTTTCAGAAGATACAGATTATTTAGGAGAGTCAATTACACAAATATATGCATTTCACTGAACTGTAGACATTTGTTTGAAAAAGACATCAAGGAATACTGCAGCCAGCCTTCCTTGGTTTTCTTTGCATACAAGTCTATCTGGTAATATGTGGCTCCTGCGTGCAACTTACTGACAAAACATATAGTCATGCTATGTCTGATAAAAGCTAGAAGCTGGCTAGTTTGCATGATAAACTGAAGTTCTGGTTCTGCTACACTACTTCATCTCTCTCAGCTGCTGACTTATTGCTACTCTTGCTAATACAGGTGACAAAATCATGTGCCTATTTCTTAGGAAAATGTTACCTTCAAAGTTCTTTTCAATTCAAATACAAAAAGTTTAGATGTGAAAATTTGTTCAATTTTTAGAAACTATTTTTTATCTGTAGCCTTTTACTCTAAAATGTAATCTCCAATAAATCTAAAGCTTTGTTTGTATTTTTAATTTATTAACATCCTATGCAGAAGCTACGAGCCATTACTTCATATTGCTTATAGAAAAAGGGAGGCAGCAGAAAATAATCTGGTTTCACCAAGGTCATTACTGTACAGAGATCAACATCCACAATCCAGTTACCATTTCTTCTTTGTTTTGTATAAGATGACTTTTAGAGTCAAAACTAATCTTTCATCTTGTCTTACGATGTTTTCTACAGTGCTGCTTATAAGTCATTCTATTTATATAGATAATACATCTAACACTCAGAAATACAGCACTAAAAATGAGAAATGGCAGTAACAGAAGGTCAACATAAATCATTCAGCTACTTGGTTAAGTGCTACCTATGTTGTTCAGAAATCAGTTCAGCAATCTAATTACCTGGGAAGCATCATCTCCTCAGATGGTAAGATTGATGCTGAAATTGACAACAGGTTAGCAAAGGCATACAGAGTTTTTGCTAAACTCCATAAAAGAGTGTGGCAAAACAAACACCTGAAGAAAAGTACTAAGATCAGTGTTTACAGAGCCATCGTACTGTCTACTCTTTTACATGGATCTGAATCATGGGTCATTTACCGCCACCACTTGAGTCTCTTAGAATGCTTCCATCAGCGCTGCCTCCATACAATCCTAAACATCCACTGGACTGACTATGTGACCAACACGTCTGTCCTTGAACAGGCAGCAGTCACAAGCATTGAGGCCATGCTGCTGAGAACTCAGCTGCGTTGGGCAGGGCAGGTCTCCAGGATGCAGGACCATCGCCTCCCTAAGATCGTGCTCTATGGGGAACTTGCCACTGGCTACTGCAAGAGAGGAGCCCCGAAGAGGAGATACAAGGACTGCCTGAAACAATCCCTCAGCCTTGGCCATATTGATCATCACCATTGGTCTACCCTGGCCTCCAATTGGGAGGCCTGGAGACACACCATCTATAACGCTGCTGCTGCTTTTGAGAACACACGCAGGATCACTCTCGAGGAGAAAAGGCAATGCAGAAAGAATCGCATCTTGTTGATATCACCTGGGGAGTCTTTCTGCTGCGCCTTCTGCAACCGGACTTGTCTATCTTGCATTGGCCTTTTTAGCTATCAGCGCTCTTGCAGAAAGCGTGGGTAGAGCCCTTCTCAATTTTTCATTTGCGAAGCCTAGTCATGATGACATTTTTCAGAATTTAATCAGGAGATTGTTTCCATATTTATGCAATTACTAATAATTATTATCTTCCTAATTGCCTATGAAGTTTTAAATATACAGTACCTGAACAAATACTCCTGGAAAAACAACTCCTCCCTCCTTCTTCCCTCCCCTGTAATAGGAGTATTGCCTACTGCCACTCTCAAACACGACATGAAAATAAGTGAAGCTCAGAGAGAGAAACTGCTTCAGTACTATGCCAGATAAGTGTAGGAGGCGCAGAATTACCCTGTAGCTAAAAAAAGAGGACCTGCAAATTTGCCAGTCTTTTTAAAATGCAACATCATATGGTAGCAAAGAATTTGACAAGGTAGTGCTGAAGTGAGTTTAGCAGCAAATTGGTGTATCAAACGTTACACACCTGAACATTTTTCAGTGTTTATTTTTGACTAAGGGAGTTTTTCTCATTTCTTCTTCATGTTTGCCTTCCCCTCCTCCCCCTTCACATTTTCAAGTCTTAGGAGTGGCTCACAATTTCTACACTCCAGTCTGCATTAATTTCAAATCATGCTGCTTGCAAGACAGGCAGGTAAAGTCAGGTTAAGCATTACTATAAAAACCTGATAGCGTCTTACATCTCTGCTTATGATTTCTGAGATAATTTGAGTCCTATTTCACATCAGCAAAGAATTTTGATGAGTGAAATGATCCCTTCTGAGACAGTACAGAATACAATCAACCTTCAGTTTATTTTCTGGCTGAAAGTATAATTTGCAATTGGTTAACATTCTGCTGACATTGCATGTAAAGAAACAGCTGAGCTCCTAAGTCCTGCTCTCTTAACTAAATGTCACAAAAGGTGGGTTTGATACTGAAATAAGGTGGCAGTGAATATATAGTGAGAAAATAGATTTTTTGTCATTAATTTTTGAGTTACTTTTGTTAGTACTATCCAATGTAGACAAAATATGAAGTGTAAACCAGGGATGTTTGTATAAACTTTATCTCTCATGAATTGCAAACTCCTTACCCACAGACTATTTTGCTATATTTTGCTGGAACTGTGCTGATCAGATTCTGTTCAACAATACCACTGAAGTTTTCTGCAACAGAAAGCAAAGTTACATGCTTTCACTGTTATATTTCCTGTAGCATGGTCAGAAGGCACGAGACATTCCATGGTCAATCCTTTACTGAAGGAATAATCCTTTATCTTGTATTAACAGTATTTTCTCTATGAGAAGTCCCTGGGACTAGGATTCTTATTCTCTATAAAGAGAGAGATCTAAAAACACTGAAGCATGTTAACTGGGAGCAACATAGGCTGTATAAAATAATATGAGAGACTGCATATTATTCCTTTTACAAAGGAGCATCCTTTCACTACTCCGAGTGATGCAGCAGTTCCCAGAATAAAACTCTGGAAATAGCCTTTTGCTGATCCACATCCTGTGGGGATGTGGCACATCGCCAGCTGGTGCATAATAATTTAGAGAGCACCTTGTGAGCAGGAACAGCTCAGACTCTCATATGGTTTTAGCACAGGCAGACTAGCAATCTGTAATATTTACATTATAAGCTCTATATCCTCCCTAAAAAAAAAAAATGCATCCATACTGCATTTGTATCATAAGACTAGATTTCAAAACTTCTGAAGCCATCTCTCAGCCCCTTCAACATTTGGACAGGGTAACCAAAGTTTCAGCTCTGTCTCATCCCCGAAACTAATGGAATCTCATGATTACTTACACAAAGCAAAGATACTTTGTCATCTTGCTTTCTAAATGCATGAACAGCGCTCGATTCATTCACACCAGCGATGCTAAAAGCTCCTCTACTGGTGGCAAAGTATTCCCTGTGTTAACAGACTAAGACTTCCTCAATCTGAAACCCACTCACAGACACTGCAGATCAGTTGCCATGATCCTACATCCACTGCTGCCTATGGAACAGCTGCGATAAAGTTTCAGAGGATTTATTTCCTTAGTCGCTGTATATGCATCCAGATATATCTTAATTAAAATTAATGTATGTTGCAGGTATTTTGTGTAGCTAATTGACTTCCAGCAGAGCTGTTTTGTTAGGCATTGGTTAGTAGTTTTATTTGCTCTGTCAGTCACTGCAGATGTGCCATCCCGCAGTGGTCTCAGCTGACAACATTTTCTCTTCCCCTCCCTCTGCTCCTTCTGAATTTTCCTGGCATTTTTTATCCCCTTCAAAGCTTGTTGATCAAGTTTTTACAGTACTGTAGACAACATTAGGCTTATGTCACACTGCTGGATTTACATGGAATGTGGAAGGTGTAAACTACAGACTCTTGAGAAACTTATCTATTGCTATTACACTCAGTCTGAACCTCATGATAATAGCCTGAAGTGCTTGAAGACTGGCTTCTTAAAGAACTTACTTCAGGGAGGTAAACTGGAAAAGAACACACAAAGAAAACCCAATGAATGACAGAATCTCTCTCCAGAATCTGAATTAACGCAAACAAACTCCCAAACCAACCCATCCCAGCTGACAAAAAAAACCTCAAAAAACCCCAAAAACCAAACCAAAACAAAACAACAAAAACAACAACAAAAAAAACCAAAAAACACAAAAAAACAACAAACAAACAAACAAAAAAAAGAAAGCCTGTGAATTAAGAGCAGGTTTCTCATCAGGTGCAATTATTTTCTCGCAACAGTCTACAAACCCAGTCATTTAATACATAAAAATCTAGTAGGCAAACTTTTTCCATATATATTATCAAAAAGATTTGTTAATTATGATAAAGTAATTGTTAATTTATTAAGAAAAGCAAATGACACTGAATACCAATAGCACTGAAATTCTTTTCAATACAAGTTGAATCATGCCACAGATGTTTACTGTTAAAAAACCCAACACCTTTAAACAGGAGTTGATGTTGCTGCAGAAGTGGTGCAATGTAAAAGAGCAAAGTTTATGTAACAGTAAATGAAGTCCACGTATCTTCTGCATAATAAATAGAAAGATTCTCTTAAATAATACTTCATATTAATCAAGGCAAAGAAATAAAGCACTACTTCTGAATAGCCAACTAATAAAAATAGGAAAAATGGAAATCTGTGTTCTGGATGAACAAAAATTCATTTAATTATCTTACATAAAGTAATACCTTACTCTTTTCACAGCTGACAGAATCATTCTAAAGCTACTTTCTATTAAGCACCAAGTAGAGTACAGACACAACTACAATATGACAAAAATATATAACTTGAACATACATATCTTAGCAAAGTTTTGCAGTATGTTAAGAAGGATTAACAAATTTTGCTGTTGAGTTGTCATATTATACCTCAACTAAGTACTAAAGTTCAAAGAAGAACACAATCTTAATTTTATTTGTTTTGAGGAAAACTATATTCTGGTAAAGTCATCTGATATTGAGGGCACTTACTGGCTTGGAAGATCAACTCTGAAATGACACAGGATGTGCACAGTCTCACATATCAACTCCCAGATGAGAGTACTGTGTAGTGTGATAAGAGTTTGAAAGGATTTCAAGACATGACACCAGACCTACTACTTCACTTGTCATCACAAATCTGTCCTCCATTTGTCAGTTAATGGGGATGATTTCTGCTGCTAAATACCCTGTCATCTACAACAAAGCAGTCAGGAACTAACAGAACACCTTTACTTTTTAGCATGCTATCTGATACAAGCACCAGCACAATACTAGATTCAGCTTGACTTGGTACTTGCTCCCAACTGCACAGCTAGCCCGAACTGAGATAATTGTTCAGCAAATCAAAGTAGCCTAGTGAAGTAAATAATTAGGTGTCACAAACTGCTGTGTTAAACCATTTATTTTTTTCACCCTCAGTAGGTAACAAGAAGTATCTCAACCCAAGTCTTCCTATACTACACGAAACAGGAAAATGAAAAATTATTTTATGTCTCCAGATTATACAGCAACACTTTCTTTTCAAAACTTTTGAAACATGAAATTTTTTTAGGCATAGAGGCTATGTCTTAGGAGCAGAACACTTTGGTCCGAAAGAGGTCAATATATGAGTGAGCATTTGAAAGTTGATCAGTGCACAGACTTCCTGTGCAATTGTGCAATGATTTTGAAAATCAGGTTTGCAGATCTTCATGTGAAGTGAAAGTTGAAATTTCAGTGATTTTCCTTTTTTATATATAGGCTTTTGGGGCAGAAAATAAACATCACAAGAAGTGATTCACCTCCTCCTAAAATAGTGTGCAAAGAAAACTGAGATGAGCGCTCTTCAGAGGTGTCCATTTCTCTCCTTTAAAGGAGGGAGTCCAAATTCCACAATTAGATTGTATTACCTTTAGAGATAAGACTCAGTTTAAGATTAAGAAATTTAGATGGAGATGCACAGACTGTCTAAATGTTCTTTAAAGTCAACAGAGAACTAATAAATAGTCAGTAGAATTAATCAGGTTATCATAAAGTTAACACCTATGATATTACTTCCATAAAACCCAGAATCAACACTGAATTCAGTCCCAGTTGATGGGGACATATTCTCCTCAGGTCTTGAAAATGCCCAAGGTCAAAGATTCTAAAATTATTTCACAGCTTGACTATTTTCATGGTGACTCTTATTTTACTCATCTGGAACTTCCTTTGTCTCCCATTATGATTGTTGTTTTCCCTCCTACTGTTTCCCTCAATAAAGATCCTGGCTCTATCTTACTGGAAACATCCTTGTATGGGACTAAGGTCCCCTTGAAGCCATGTTGTTTGAAAGGCTGAAAGATCCCAGTTCCCTCAGCCTCTCCTTACAGGGTAAGTGGAGCAGGCCGATAGCTCTATACTGAACTCATTCCCATCTGTTAATGTCTTCCTTGCATTAAAGGAGCAAAAACTATATTCAGTATTCCTATGTGGGTTAATAAGCACCAAGTAAAGGGATCAGGGGTGAAAATTTACTTCCTTAATCTACTATGTTCCTCTTTATACAGGCCATTAGCCTTCATCATCTCCAGTGCACAACGCTGGCTCACGTACTGCCTGCTGTCTGCCAGAACACCAGATCTCTTTCAGCAAAGCTGCAATCTGAGCAGTCACTCCCCAGATTGAACTGGGAGAGGAATTTATTCTATCAGGAATTTAATATTTGTCCCTGTTGACTTTTTGGCTATTTGTCCAGTACCAGGACCACCTAAACAACAACTTGAGCAAATTGAATGACCTCGTTCCCCTCTTCTTTGTTGTCGTCACTTCTCCTGTACTTGCTAATACAACAGCAGTGGTAAAATAAGAGCTGTCATTTTCCCAGAAACTCTATGCCACCATCTAGTGATGAGTTCATGGCCACATTGCTGGACCAGCTTTCCCAGCTGATAGGGTCATTTTTACTGCTGAAATAACCATACCCATCCCATGTTACTTCCTATGAAAGTAAATAATTTACAATATTCTAACACAAACTGACATTGCAATTTTTTGCATTTAAAACAGAATGGTAAAATGTGAAACTGCTGGCTTCTGAACCTGAACCAGCAGTGTGCTCAGGTGGCCAAGAAAGCCAACGGTATCCTGAATCTTATGGGGAATAGTGCGGCCATCAGGACTAGGGAAGTGATTCCCCCCTGTACTGACCATTGATGGGGCCACACATCAAGTGCTGTGTCCAGTTCTGGGCCTTTCATTACAAGAAGGACAGTGAGGTGCTGGAGTGACTCCAGAGAAGAGGAACAAAGCTGGTGAAGGGTCTGGAAAGCATGTCCTATGAGGAATGGCTAAAAGAAGCTGGGGTGGTTTAGCTTGGAGAAGAGGAGGCTCATGGCAGACCTTACCACTCTCTACACCTGCCTGAAAGGAGGGTGTATCCAGGTGGGGGTCAAACATGAGAGCAATAGCAGAGTAAGACTACAGAAACTGCGTCCATTAAATCATCAAAAGATACATTGTATTGTTAGTCTTCTCATATACTAGCATTGCAATACCACAAGTAATTAAAGAAAATATTACAGAGGCATTTGTACAGCAAGATAACTAATACATACTAACTCTTTAATCCTTGTGAGAAGAAAAAACAACACAAGTGTTTTACCATCCAGTTAAGTCATAGAAATTAGCACCAAATAAAACCTGCAATGCACTTCTCTTAAGTTCATAAGACATGTTAAAAGCAATACACACACATTGTCTTTAGAACCCAAGAAAGAGGATGAAATTAAGGAAGTTTTTTTGCTTCTTTTGTTTTCTTGGACAGTCAGGGAAGCATTTTTGCTATACTCTTTCCCTTTATGCTGACAATTAACAATGTATCTCGCATGACAATTCAAATGCAAGGATTAGCTAGGCTCGAATGAAAAATTTACAGTCCAAAGCAGAAAAAAGACTTTGCATTAGCAGGCATAATTTCCACCCACACAACCTACATTTACTTAAATGCATCCATATGAATAGCTCCTTCCGAAACAAAATCGCTGATTAAGAGTGTAAATTTCAAATAAGCTCAATACAGTACTAACCATTATTCCCCAGGAGAACTTGTATTAACATCAGTGGGCGTTAAGATTAAGCTAATACTGGTTTTGAAAATTTAATACTTAATTGATCAACTTAGCAACAATACAATTTGTCTCAAGTTCTTGCTATATCTGAAGCATAGTGAATAAAGCAAGATGAATGACTCAGAACAAACAATTTCTGCTAAAAGGTATGCTGTTTTCAGCTGAGATAGAGCTCATTTTCTTCATAGTAGTTAGTACCTATTAAGTTGTCTTTATCTCAACCCACAAGTCTTCTCACTTCTCCCAGTTCTCTGCCCATCCCAAAATGGGGGGCAGTGATGACAACCGTTCACTTTTTCCTGATGTCATGTTTATGTGGGTTTGAAAATCTTAATTTCAGTGTAGTTTTCATGTTCTGTCTAAATAACTGGAGCAAGAGGACTTCAAATAACATTTAATAATTCGCTCAGAATTTCTCCAAGAACTAAAACTGTCCTCTTCTATCCCTACAAATTATAGAAAGCATCTGTGGTACTGGGAACATACAACTATATCACTTTGACAACAGTACTCCACTTTACCATGTCAGGTCAGTTACAGAAGTTTGACATAGTTTTGCCTAGCTTTTGACAGAATTTGATGAAGCACTAAGTTCTTGAGGAAAACTTTGAAGTAAAAGTTTAAAAACAAGATCTACAGTAAGAAATCATCCTATAATTATGCACAAACAGTCAGAAGTCAAAATTTTAATAGTTATTTTTCTAATACTTTCCAAATCCTTCAGAAAGGAAACAAGCAGAAGCATTCTACATTATTCTAATAAATTAGAATATTATAAATTTTAAAATAATTATTTTAAAAATAGTTAATTGTTTTTAAAATAATAATTTAACTACTAAAATGGTGTTGGTAACATCAGATTATTTTTTTCATAAGCCAACTGCAGGAAGTCCTTAGTGACTTTTTTAATCCATGTCATGTTACACTTCGGATGTTATGGATATATTTATAACAGCTCTCAGAAATAACTGATATATTTTAAGCAATAACAATATTTAGACATGAATTTCATATCTAATTTTGTAAATACCTAGCCATTACATTGCAATGCAATACACCACTGGGTTCTTACATAGCATATATGTATTACAGTTGTAACAGTGTCAAAATAGGATAGTTGTGTGATAGTTAAAGCTCTGAATAAGGAAAATAAATAAAATAAAGGGTTCATGGGTTGAGATAAGGTCTGGGAGTGATCGCTAACTGATTACCGACATGGGCAAAACCAACTCGAAGTGGGGATATTAATTGAATTTATTGCTAACAGAAACAGAGTAGAAGAATGAGAAGTAAAATAAATCTTAAAAAAACCATCCTCCCACCCCTCCCTCCTTCCCAAATTCTACCTCCTCCCCCCCAGCAGCGGAGGGAGATGGGGAATGGGGGTTCCGGTCAGTTCATCACAAGCTGTTTCCACTGCTGCTCAGGGAAAGGAGTCCTTCCCCTGCTCTCATGGGGTCCTGCGCATAGAAGACATTTCTCCACAGACTGCTGCAACATGGGTCACTTTTCCATGGGGTGAAATCCTTCAGGCACAGGCTGCTCCAGCATGGGTCCCCCACAGGGCCACAAGTCCTACCAGGAAAACCTACCCCAGTGTGCCCCCCACCTCTTCCCATAGGTCTGCAGGTCCCTGCCAGGACCCTGCTCCAGCACAGGTTTACCATGGGTTCACAGCCCTCTACCAGACATCCACCTGCTCTGGTGCGGGTCTCCTCCATGCGATTCAGGTGGATCCCCGCACCCCTGTTGTCCTCCTTGGAATGCAGGGGCACAGCTACCTCACCATGGGCTGCAGGGGAACCTCAGCTCCAGCACCTGGAGCACCTCCTCCCCCTCCTCCTGCATTGACCTTGGTGTCTGCAGAGTTGTTCACATGTTCTCTCTCCACTCTTCCCTGGCCACAATTACATCTGCCCCAAAACTTTTTTTCCTTCTTTAATATGTTATCACAGAGGCTTTATTCCTGATTGGCTCAGCCTTCGCAGCAGTAGATTCATCCTGGAGCCGGCTTACATTGGCTCTGCTGGACATGGGGGAAGCTTTTGGCACCTTCTCAGCGAAGCCTCCCCTGTGCGCTTTCCCCCCGCCCCCAACTACTGAAACCTAGCCACACAAGCTAAAAACAGATAAACTGGGGGAAAAAAAAAAAAAAAAAAAAAAAAAAAAAAAAAAAAAAAAAAAAAAAAAAAAAAAAAAAAAAAAAAAAAAAAAAAAAAAAAAAAAAAAAAAAAAAAAAAAAAAAAAAAAAAAAAAAAAAAAAAAAAAAAAAAAAAAAAAAAAAAAAAAAAAAAAAAAAAAAGGCCTTCACTAGGCACTGTGAAGCTGAAAAAAACTATTATCAAGGACTTGAAGCCAAAGAAAACATATTCCATTTCACAAGAAATTGAAGTTTCAGGATATTTTTCCGCAGCAGAAAGTGTGAAAGTTAATTATAATTCCTTTTTATACTTTTTCAATGTACATAAAGACTATCATCTTCTTCTCTTGTTGAGATTTGAGAATTATTTCCTTTCAAAGTTTTGGTTACATCATTTTGCTCTCTCATTATTTCTGTTGCTCTTTTGTGGACATTCTCATCTACACATTTCCGAAATGGTGTTGCCTAGATTGAGATGAAAGCCCTTAGCAGAAAGATATAGAAGAGTGTTTCTTTACCTTGTTCTCTCTCCTTATATCTCTAGCTGTAACAATGATTTCGCCCTCTCAGCAGAACAATGTTCCCTCATGATCCCTTACAAGGTCTTGTAACATATCTCAGGGTAGTGTCTTTTAGCTAGTCTCTCTTGAAACGTGCAGTACATAAGCAAAGATTGTTCTTTGTATTAAAGTAAGGAAATTTGTCATTGCTTTTCTGACTGTCATCCTATTTATTTGGGGGGCTTATTTTCCTTCAGATCATTTCCCTTGTTTTGCTTATACCTTTCAATCCTCTTCTTACACCTACTTTAATGCAATTTGCAACTAAATGCTACCTGTTCCTTCTTCGGGCTGCTCACAAAAGTATTGAATAGTGCTCATTCCAGAGCAGAGGTATTTTGGGATCTCACTCAGCCCATCACTTCATGTGGTGGCAAATTACTTCACTGATTTGAAAACTGTAGTCAGAGTATTTTATACAGTTCCAGCTGCCGAATGTCTACAATAACTCATCCAAAAGACTGCAATCTACTTGTTCTGAAAAAGTACAGAGAGGTAGAAAAAGAGATATGACACTGCCTGAATTGGAACACTGCCTGAAAATTAGGCCAGATCTTTGAATTATTTCAAGGGCAATCTTTTGCTGAAAGAGAGGCATTCTGGTATTCCACAGTGGTTTGATGCTCCTGCACAACGTCCTGCAGAAGGAAGGGAGGATCACTGTCTGATTCATTGATTAATGCCCTGTTTGACTGTAGGAAGGAATCAAGGAAAAGTCCACTTACATGTCAGAATGCAAACTGTACATCAAGAGTTGCACAAAGGCTTCTTTTGTATCATTCAAATCATAAAGGCCTCTAAGGCTACCCACTCTTTGTTCTCAATTTTTAACTTCAGGAAAAGAAAGTGTACCACTATGCAAAAAATTTGATTGGGTCTTCACAGCAAATCACTTTACCTTCTATCTGTACAGACCCTCAATAAAAAGTAGAGTTGCCATTAATGCCATTTCAAGTTTAACTTTCACAAAGAGGTATGGCAACCAAGCTACCTAATTATAAATTAATATTTTTCACTTACTGCCATTCTAAAGACACTTTCTGACACCAATAACAAAAACTAAACCAAACGAACAAAAAAAAAAAATCCTGCAGCAAGTGTACTAGTATATTATAATCTCATTCAAGATGCAGAAAAAAATATGGTAAACTATAAGAAATAAAATGTTCTGGACAAAGAATTTACAGCTACAATCAGAGCATTACACTAATGGATAGAATATTCATTCTGGGGAAGAATTCATTTTGTAGCTAAGCATATAATGGCTTCACAGACAGAACGGCCAACATTTATAAGAGTAACTTGTTTCTATTACAGTAAACATTCATGAGGTTTGCATAAACAGAAACGTCTGACAGGTTATGTGCATAATACATAAAGATCTGAAGAACAATAAGTGAAGAGATAGGGGTTTGATCAACACTCCAAGTCTTTCTATAACAAGAAGTAGCTCAAAATATCTAACTATTTCTTTATTAATGTCACATTACCTGTATGTTCCTATAGCTGTGTGCCTGTTTTCTCTTTATGTGTGCAAGAGAAGCAACAGAAGGCAGGCATACATTTCCATCTATTTTGATGTTATTTCCTAAGTTCCTTGCATATAATGACTAAAATATTTTTCATTCTGAATTATACATGTTTTGGTATAAATGGGAATATCAGACAGGTATCATGGTATAATGTATCAGATCTTATGACAATAAATTTATATTGATACAGTACTTTACCAGATTTTTTGGTTTTATGTTTCAGCTAGGGATTGAAACACCCAACTAGTGATCATAAAACAACTGTGCTGAGTTATTCATTTTTACTAATTTAATTCTGTGTTTATAATGTGAAGGGGCATCATTTATCCATTTAAACACTCATTTTAACTAATGACCCATGCAATTGCTTACAGCAAGCATCTTTACCTCCCTGCTTGTCTTTTCAATAACTTTGACAGTAGAAATAATCAGGAGAAACAATATGAATGTTAAGATTAAAGTAATTTCTTCATTATAGATGGACTCTACATCTTAAACATGGTTCAATCCCAAAGATATAAAAAACAACTATATTAGATTTATAAACAATAAAGTTTTATAGAATTCTATACAAAATTGATATAAAAATTTTTATAATTCTTACAATACATACAATTTCTAGATATACAAATGCCTATCCTCACAGGTAACTATTACCTATCAGGCCCCTTTGAAGGAAAATGTTCAAATGGGCACTGATTATAAACAGTAAATTTTTCTTGGATGTGAAGACATGAAGTCCATTGATGTTGCTTTGCATATCAACCTTAGCAGAACCAAAACAAACCAGAAAGGCTGCAGGGAGTTGACTGTGTGGCTTGGGAAGAAGCTTGTAATCATTTAGGAGCAATGTCCACTAAATTTTTCTATGTCAACATTCAGAAGTGTCAGGTATGCCATTTAGAATTCAGTTGCAAGAAAAAAAAAAAAAAGGGGCCTCTACATGTCTCAATTTTTTATTTTTTTTTTTTAAAGCTTCTTATGGGTCTAAGTTTAGATTGAATATCCTCATATACTACATAAAAGAAAAGTTCTTATTCTGGTGTAGTACTTCTTAATTGAACAGTTAAAAATCCCTGTAGGAGTCAAACTAATTGTGCTTTTACAGATAGAAAAAAGCTGTTGACAGAGTGAATTGGCTAAATCCAGGATTTAGCCACTGACTGGCCATTCAACCATCAATTTACAATTACTCTCTGAAGAAACAAAACCACAGAAAGGAATTTTTACAGTGGAACTTTTCAGAAGCTAAACCTGAGGAGAGGAGATGAAGATTTTAAATAGAAAGTAGTAAGATGGGACTACATTGGGACTACCTTGACATGGTGCTGTAGCTTAAGATGTTTATTTCCAGTAGACATGCTCTGCTTACATACACATATTTTAAAGGATATGGAAATAGAAAGTGTTACCTGAAACAACTTCTGTTATTCTAAGAAGCAGCAAGTCATGTGTTGATCTAACCCAACTGTACTAATGACCTCATTCTTATCAATGCTTTATAAATTACATTAATCTAACATGGAGCTACTTGCTTGATTTTTCAGGAAAAAACAACAAAAACTACACAAAATAGTTGTATCTAAGCAAACCTTAGATTAAGAAGCAGAGACACACACCCTGGGAATTACACAGGTGTGCAACCTCTGGAATGCAGGGCTGGGATTATGAAAGCTAAGTATCAACACAATAAAAAGTTCTGACAATCAATATAAATTGGCCTCACTCTACCTCCTCTCCAGTACCAGCAACATCACCAATCCCTTTCTTTGAAGATGCTCTGAGTGCCATGAGTGCAGTCCAGAGTAATCTGGAGTCAAGTCTTTTTGAATTTAATACAAGCCCTTCATTAGTCTTCTGTGATGCAACCTCCACTGCTCAACCACCTCAGACAAAGGCAGCACAGCAGATATTATTAATAACATATTCAATATTCTGCTCTGTTTGGCTTTTTCCAATCAAAAGGAAAGAAGAACGAAGAAAATTCATCACTGAACAAGAACCTTCCAAGTGTCTTGGTGCTTCATAAACAGGTTCAGTAATCTTCCGTTTTCAAGCAAAGTTTTATACAGCATGTAAAAAGTATGATAGGCTCATGGGATTCTAAGTTAAGAGCAAACATCCATTATGTCTTGCTCTAAGAAGTACCTCCTTGTGGAGAAAGTAGTCAAAATCAGTATCTTGCTTTTATTCAAAGAAATTTTTTGTTTTAAGGAATATTTTATTGACTGCTAATGCAAAGTGAATTATCAAAATATTAAACAGAGCTTACAGTACTTCAGATGTTCAATTACCACAACATCAAAAGGGAAAAATGGATTAAAACTTTGAGCAGGACAAAAACTCAAGTCATAAAACATGCATTCAATACTGTGCTCATACATGCTGCTTTGAATCAAGAGTGCAGGTGTTATGGCAGCAGATGGTGGTGTTATATATGGTGACGGCTTTTTTCCCCCTGTTGCTCAGGGACAAATACACTGTTTTGTTTGTATTTTTTCTGTCAGCCACATGCCTTTTCCTCTTTGTCTTGATTAGAGTCCATTCCTATAACAGATTTGTTTTAGTTAACCTGTGAGGGAACCTCCCTGTTTCACTAACTTACTAGGAAACAGGACTTCTGCTCTCTAATTCACATAAATACTTTTGGCAACATACAATGTTAGTTCATAACAGCATACTGGAAAATAAGTTTTTTTCCCCATTCATTTTGTCTTTTCAGTGAATCTATGGAGTGAGAGACTTCCTGAAGATATTTTTCCCTCTTTAACCTAAAGTTCTGCATTTAAGCAGCTAAGACTTCATTAAAACTAGTACCTCATAGCATCTGTCACATGAAAATTCAAGTGAGTTATGCTTAGTTTGGACAAAACTGTGATGTTAGAGGGATGAGGACGAGTATTAGAACAGCTTCTTTGTCACAAAAAACCAAATATGCACAATATTAATTGAAAGTTAATGAGGGAGGAATGGGCTGCAACCCTATATTATGCAACAAACTCATCCTAACAATCATGAAATCAGTAAGCCTACAATGAGTATATTTTCTCTTTTCTTCCCATTTACACTCCCTTATCTCCCACACAGACCACAGCACACATGATCCAAATGGAAAGTCAAATTGCCTATAATATAGAACTTATCTTTAAAGGAAAGGTTTAGGATTTTTGTTACTTATTATCTAAGTATAAAAAATAAGCAGAAGAAGATATGAGGGGCAGCTAAATTACCAAAATGACTTTGAAGTGCTGAGTATACTCTAAGCACTTCAAAAAGCATCTCTGCTCTATCCTTTAAAAGGTGATTATATTTAATTTTGCAAAAAATTTAACAAAGAATTATATTTTAACTTTTGTTTCATTCTCAATTTTCTTTTAAAAGCTACATCTCAAACATGAAGAAAATCTGCTACTGACAAGCATGCAATGAGTAAAGCTAAGTACTCTTTCAGACTTGTAGTTACAGAATTCTCGTAGAGGCTACCAGAACAATAGTTATTTGATCTGCAAACAGACTGAACTCCACTCATACTTGACTTCTCACATTAAGGGGGGTGACATTAGTTTCTCCTTTCTAAAGCCTTATTTTGCTAAATAAGCTATTTTGCTTGCAGATTTCATCATGAATAAAGTCAGGAAAGAATGGCATGTGGGTAGCATTTGGGAAACTGAAAGTTTTGAGGGGGGATGAAAATAAACCCCAAAAAACCAAAAGGAAATCACCACAACAAAACAATGCTGGAAAGGCTTGCTCTTTGCCAAGGTAAAGCCTGGTCATATGTGCGGCATTGAAATATGTCCCCCTTTGTTTTAGTGCATCACTCTTGCCATTTGCTTCTACAGCAGAGCTGACTTGGCAGCATTGAAGAGAACTGCAGTGTCCTACACACAGCCATTCAATCATTCACTGCCTAATTCCTTTTTCCCCAAAATGAACCTCAATACTATTAAATACAGATACGCAGAATAAGATTTTAAAAACCAAGGAAGATTTTTTTGGGTGGAAAAACAAACAAAAACAAATAACCAAACACCCTCCACAACAAAGCAAAAACCAAACCCAAACAAAACAAAACAAAAAACCCTACAGTTTCTTTCTTCTAATTATCAGTCAGTTTATAAATTAAATTAAAAATTCTCAAACTATGTTTGAAGTAAGAGTGATTTCCACTGAGATGAAGCATGTCTTTCTACTAAAGGCCCTTTCAGTTCAAATGCTTGCTTTCTGTAAAGCAGGACACATGATTAACACATGATTAACCTTAGATTAAGAATCACACCCTGGGAACTACATAGGTGTGCAACCTGGGAATGCAGGGTTGGGATCAAGAAAGCTAAGGAAGGCACACCTGGAGTTCAATTTTGCAAGGAATATGAAGAACAAGAGCAGCTTCTGCCGGTACTTTAGTCAGAAAAGGAAGATAAGAATTGCACAGAATAAACCACAGAATCATTTAGGTTGGAAAAGGCCTCTAATATCGACTCCAACTTTCAACCAATCAGTACCTTGTCAACTAGACCATGGCACTGACTGTCACATCCAACAGATTCTTGAACACCTCCAGTTGGACTTCACCTCTCTGGGCAGTCCATTCCAATGTATAACAACCCTTTCCATGAAGAAATTTTTCATCTTGATGACATAGAGAAGGCTGAGCTACTCAAGTACTTTTTGTCTCTGTGTTCACTAACAAGTTCCCTTCCCACATCTTTTAAGTCCCTTAACCTCAATGCAATACTTTGACTTCTGCAAGAACTTTGATATAGTCCCCCAAACCTTCCTTGCTTCTAAATTTGAAAGATATGGGCTTGATGAATGCACTATTTGATGGAGAAGAACTTTGCTGGATAGACGCATCCAAAGACTGCAGTCAACAGCTCAGCATCCAAATACAGATGAATAGGCATCCCTCAGGGGTCCATATCGGGACCAGTTCTGATCAGTCCTTTTATTAAGGACACAGAGTGTGATCAAGTGCAGCCTCAGCAATTAGGCAGCTGACTGGAGCAGTTCATACGCTTGAGAGAAGGGAGGTCATCCAGAAGGATATTGTCAGGCTTGACAAATAGGCCCATGGAAACTTCATGAAATTCAACAGGGTCAAGTGCAAGGTCCTGCAGCTAGGTTAGGGCATGCACCAGTATCAACATGTGCTAAGGAATGAATGGATTGAAAGCATCCCTGTGAAGAAGGATCTAGGAACAGTAGAGAATGAAAAACTGGACATGAGCAAGCAATATGCACTTTCAGGCCAGAAGGCCATATCCTGAGCTGTGTCAAAATCATCTGGCCAGCAGATTTGAGGCAGGTAATTCTCCCCACACTCATGAGACCACAGCTGAAAGAACAGCTTTTACAACGATTATAGTAAGACACTGGAATAGGTTTGCTTAGGGAAGTTGGGGATGTCCCATCATTTGAAGCATTCAAGGTCAGGTTTGACAAGGCTTTGAGCAATCTGATCTAGTAAAAGATGTCCTTATTGCAGTGGATTGAAACTAGATGATCTTTAAGGTTCCTTCCAACCCAAACTATTCTGTGATTAAAATGCTCAACTTGCAGACAGCTAAGGTAGTCCTTTAGATTCCATTGTAAAGTCAGTGGAGGCAGAGAGACACCTCTGCTTTGAGATTATTTCCTTCATGTTAACACAGACTTCTAATGACAATTGGCTTCTGAATTATTTAATGATTATAATAATTTATGAGTAGCTCCATCACAAATTTAGGGAGCTAGTCAAGCAAGGTCTACCCTAGCTGCCAGTAGTACATTGAACAGGCAGAGATTTCACAACCAACAGTTCTCTGGAGAGTTCTAATGGAAGCTTTGATCAAACCAGGCAATTTTGGAAACTAAAGCTGTATCACGAAAAGTAACTATTTCATGTATGTCATGTTTTTTGTGATCATGAAGCCCTGTAATCTGGTACTGCCATACTCGCTAACAGACCATAAGCTTTGTAAAGGGTTTGCAAGGCCTCAGGACCAAGGCTTGCTACAGTCAGGCTCACCCTGCATAAAGTTCTCCAAACTTGCCTGCAGCTTTGCTTTGCTTGATTTAGCTGTGATAGAAATTTCTCTAATTGATAGACTATCTAAGGCTACTTTAGTTTCCTTGTTTATCCTTTTTTTATGATGGTACAATCATAATTTTATATGGACAGCTGTAGCAAAGAGTTACTCTATGCAGAATGAAATATTTTTCAGTTGGCAAAATGACATAGTTAAAAGAAACATGGGCCTGCCTTGAGGCTTTGAGAAGCAGAGGTACAGGATGTAGTCCAGGGAAATACATGTATAAGAACAATAAGTGATGAGCCAAAAGCTTGGTGCTGGAGAGCTCAAAGCTATGAAGAACTCACCCATAGCCAACTACAGAAATGTAGACCCAGACAAAGTAGTAGTAGCTAACATGCATGGGACACCATATTAAGTAAATATGGATAAGATATGGAACTGCAGACCATGGAAAAAAGAGTAAACATGTAAAATTGTCTTAAGAGTAACCTCAAATGCGTCCTAAAGTGAGGAAGAGGAAAACATCAACTACTGCACCCAGACAAGCAGGGGAAAGATAAGCATAATACTAGGAAAAAGAGTAGAAACCAAGAAGTGGGAATGCAACTACTTTAACTGCATTCTTGTTCTTTTTTCCTTTTCTGTAAAAATTTAATCTGGACTAATAATGATTAGACTTCAAGACTGATTAACAATTCCAGGTTTACATATACACACACGGAGAACATTCTGCCTCTTTCTCCACAAATAAGATTTTGTGCATCCAAAACTGCTGTTTTAAAATTCTTGTCACTTCAGGTTTACAATTCACTGACACCAGACATGTGCCTAGTCTTGTTAAGCAAGTGTAAGAAAGGCACACATCTAATAAAGTCAAGGAGATTGTGTGACCTTCTCTTCCTCCTATGGTGCTTTTCAGGTCAATCCAACAAGCTTCAAAGAACCTTAAGGCAAGATTTCTTGAAAGTACACCATGCATGAATAATTCAGTAAATATTTTAGGAAGTCTTGCAGCATATGCAAGATGAAAGATTTCAAAGTGTTAAAGGATGCAAATAAAAAATACAGAGTTAACAAGTGGTTACCACTCAAAGTGGTTTTGCAGACTCACAGCAACACACATACCTAACGAAGTTAATGAGATTACTTGGGTGAATAAATAGTATTTAGATAGGCAATACACGGTCCAGTGGCATTGTACAAAAACATGGAATTCTAAAATACACAAGACAAAGATTATGTGATAGATCTGTACAAATCTCAAAAATTTAAGTTAAAATGCAGTGCCCACATTAAGTATACTATAACCAAGCTTCTCCCTTCCTTCACAAGTATCAGGTGAGTGACTTAACAACCTACTTGATTCAATTCTAAGCAAGATCAATGTCTTGATCTTGCAAAGTCAAAATTTAGACATGCTTGTCTAATATTTTGTTGCAAACTTTCACATATCTGCCTTATTGTCCCAATTGCAGAAGAAAAACATGAAAAGTTATGCAAATGAAACCTCCAATACATGGGAGGGATATGGATAACAAAGTAATTCAAAGTATAATTATTAATGGTTCAGTTCAACAACAGAAGATGAAAAGCAAGGTATGTGACTATATTTATATGCTTACTATCCATCTAACACAGCAAATTATGCAACCTTTAATTAGTCAGGAAAACAGCTGCTGGCTACAGTAATATAGCATATCCAACTTTCTATTTTCTATCCCAATAACCCACAGGTTTTATTTCAGAAATACTTAATCAACCCTGGATCAGAACTACACCTTTCACTAGTTTAAAGGAGCAAAAATCTGCAGACAATGATTCCAGATGAAATAGAATTTTTTTAATTTATTTTTAAAAGAAAAGACATAAAAGCCCAAAGTCATCTTTGCCATTGCAAACAGATTTTTAATAAATACCAAGTAGTTATCAACAGTAAACTCTTAGCAAGCTGAAGAGACTTTTTTTAAAGGCAGAATATAGTTTTCTTGATAAAAAGTGATATTACCTTAAATAAAGGACAATAGATAACAAAAAATATAAGCAATACAAAGGCTACTACAAACAAGAACTGACATAACTGAAAATGTACTTTTGTTAGTTGAGAGTTGAAAAGCCCAATGCAAATTTCCCTGATTTGTACTGGTCAAAGGAGAAAATAACTTGCTTTACAAATAAGACCAGAAATGAAGCAAGTCATAGTCAGATTCATCAAAATCTAGGTAAGTACCAGTTGCATTTCATCTGGGACCATCCTGAAAGTAAGTTAACAGTATTGAATATATCCATAACCAGAAAAGGAAGTAGAATTTAACTCTTCAAACAAACAGAAGCCTGGGTATAAACGCATCAAAAATCTCCTCTGACTAATTTGGCAACATGCACAAGACACTGGCAATATTTTATTTTCCATATTGGTAAAGAGGAAAAGACTAAATCCAGAAACAAAAGTTCAGGCAAAATGAAGTTTGAATGGAAAACAGGCTCCTTCCTTAACTATGTGCATCTTGATATTCAGCATCAGTTGCTGTTTACAATAAATTTAGAGTGGGGGCAGGGAAGGACACAGGTTACTTAGCTAAAATTGTAACTCCAGCAAATCTGTAAAGCTATGAACAAAGTTATTCCCCCAAATCCCAGTTGGCTGTAAAATGGAATAAACATGCCAACTCTGTTGAGTCATGTTGCATGGTTTGTTTCAGCAAAGCACTTGGAGATGTGTTCCATAAATTCCTTATGTAGATGACTTTTAAAGAAAAAAAAAATCTAACACAATTTTGGAATTATTGAAGTTTTGACCTTGTTTTTTTCTCAAACTTTTGCTGCACCAAGAGAGCATATTTTAACTTAAAAAATTGAAGTCCAGGTATAAGAACTGGAACATTTTGAAGCAAAGAAGATAAGTTAGTCTTTTTCTATTCAATAAGGGGGATTATGATTTGTTTTGGTCCTTTTTTGGGATTTTTTTTTTTAAGCTATCTACAAGTTATCTATTGGTTTGCAAGATTTTTATATCATGCTGCACATCTGTACTGGTTCCAGCCATGATTGAATCGCATTTCTTCATAGTACCTAGTATGGGGATATATTTTGGATTTGTGATGAAAACAGCGTTGATAAAAGAGAGATGTTTCAGGAATTACTGAGGAGAGCCTGCATAGTGTCAAAGCCTTTTCTGCAACGAGTAGGCGGGGAGCACACAAGGAGTTGGGAGGGAACACAACTGGGACAGCTGACCCCAACTGACCAAAGGTATATTCTATACCATATGATGTTATTCTCAGCAATAAAATGATCAGGAGTGGAGTTTGGCTAGGGCTGCCATCGCTCAGAGATATTTGGAGTGATGGCCTTTGTCTTCCCCAGTAACCATTATGTGTGATGGAGCTCTGCTTTCGTAGAGATGGCTGAACACCTGCCTGCCCATGGGAAGCAGTGAATTAAATCCTTATTCCGCTTTGTTTCAATGTGCAGCTTTTGCCTTAACTATTAAACTGGCTTTATCTCAACCCACAAATGTTCTCACTTTTACCCTTCCTATTCTCTCTCTCATCCCATTTTGGGGGCCAGTGAGCAAGTAGCTGTGTGGTGCTTAGCTGCCTACTGGGGTTAAACTGCAACAATAATGTTAATACTGATTCAGATCAGTCAATGATGGCACTTAGAGAATCTTGACATTTCAAAATACTCTTACAGTGTTTTTCACAAGTAAATAGAAGCCATACAAACATGCAGCAATGAAGGCAGATAAGAAAGAACATGAAATAGGATATCAATATCAGCACAGTTGGGATGATGATCTTTTTGGATGTAGATAAGTTTCTCCAGTATTTCAATACTCAACAGCAGAGACAAAAACCCACCATATTAAGTTTCTTAGGCTATGAAAAAAGAGAAACAGTCCTGTTACAACACTAATTTCCACTTCTACAACCACGTTGCAGTTTTCCATGCTACAACATGCTGTTCTGGTTTAGAACCGGCACCACACAGTAGCAGAGAGGACTAACTCCTGCATGCTTTCTCCTAGGAAGCCTACTTTTACCAAAACATTTTCCTATTGGGTTTGTGATCTCAAAGAGCAGCAGAAGTAAGAATTTTATGGAGGGAGGTTGCAAGTCCAAGAAATGATTACAAGGTATTAACCCCTGACACTGTGTTTGTTACTGATTCATGCACCAAGGATAGAGACCACAGTAGTTCTTACATGGATCAATAAGTCACTAGAAGGCACAAAATAATCCCTTCCAGAATCAGAGAAAGTCAAAAGGCAGTTCCAAGAACTTATCTTAAGACATGTAATTCCCTTTTTAAAGACTACTGGCCACATGAAGGATGTATGTCCATTAAGGATTGAGCTGGAAAGATCGAGCCGGGATGTAAGCTGGAAAGCAGAACACAGCTGACATAGCTTATCATTTGATAATGATGCTAACATAATGGTCAAGGCTCTTCAAAATTATTTTTTCTTTAGATGCAAAATTCATGGGCTCAGAATGAGACCTTCAACATCTAATTTCACTTTTCTGACAATTCAAGTAAGGGGTATTCCATCGCAACTTTCAGGACAATGACTTTTTTTTCTAGGAGAGAATTTCTAATTACGAAAATTCTAATCAAGAAATTTCTGCCTTTGGACAGTTTAGGGAAATAGCTTTCCCGATTTCTGACTCCTGATCCTTTGAATATTGCTGAAATACAACATTTAAGCTAAATGAATTTCACTTCTTTTTTAACTGATGAAGATTCATTCATACACTTCAGAGCAAAAGCAGACTACTTTACCTATCTATCCTCACAAAACAACCATTATGTTTGTCATAAGTTTTATGAATACCTATAGGATTAAAAATAAGTTTATTTAGCTGTTATTGACAAACTTTTTCGATGTCTACATGACTGATATTCTAGATTAGCTATCAGGCATTTACCAAACAGTCTCACTGCACTGCCAGACCTCTTCTGCCCTCAGATTCTGCTACTCTTTATTGCATGTTCTGACACATAAAATACCACAGGTTTTTTAAAACTGCATTGTGATTTCTTTACTGTATAGCATCATTAACAGCCATTCAGATTGTGTCATTCCAAAAAAATGTTATTTTAAAGAAAATTTGCTAAAGAAAGGAAAAGTTGGAATTTATTTTTTTTTTCTTTTTAAGGACTGCAGTTGATAAAGGAAATCTATACCTAAATTCATTCTCAGGAAACAATTACTGCTGCTCCAAAGAGGTGCAACTACAAATTTCAGCCTTAAAAGGTCCCATTTCAGTCTGTGCTTTCACTATACAAAGCTTTTGGTTTACTTCATTACTACTCAAAACATTGCTAAAAAGTTTAACAAACAACTCAGTTTGAAAAGAACAGATTACCAAAATAGTGTGGTGGTGCATCCCAGCCCTCCCCCCACCCTGGCCACACTAGGATCTGAGAAATGCTCATTGGGCCTCAGCCTTACCTACACCTGGGTTAAGCTCCTTCTGAGCTTGTCAGAAACATTGTCTGTTCCCAGGAATTAGTGTTTTCTAACAAGCTCCTCATTTTTTAACGAATAGCCTTGGAAATTTTTTTTTTCCCTGAGTAAACACCAAATAGGAATAATATTTTTGTTCTCAAATTTTCAAAGAAAGTTGCCAAACTAAAGTGCAGCCAGGATGAAAGATTATTATGACTAAAGCCCACTCTTGCAGCCCTATAAACAGCATTCCAAAATGAGATCTCTTGAGCTCTCCTGGACTACAGTGGACTGCAACCAGCATCTCCCTCTAAGCTGGGACGCCTCTCAGAGATAGCAAACTCTCAAGTAGTACAAGTAAGTGGTAGAGTGAACCTTGCCAAAGGACTTTGTTCTGCTGTTGTTTTTATATTAAACCTTTTTTCCCCCTGATTTTTAAGCAACCTTAAACCACACATTCACAACAAATACCAAGCAACAAGTATTTTACTAAAAATAGAAAAAGAAGCATATTAGTCTATTAACAGATAAAGCTGTCAGTGTGCTAGAATACCAGGACTTAATATAACATTAATTTTAGTTTTCTTACCAAAGAAAAGCTAAGAAAAAGGCAGTTTAAAAGGATTAAACTAATAAAATTTACACTGCTTCTTTCTCCAAAAATCACAGCAAAATAGAAAACAGTTATAGGTTTGTGAACAACAAACCGAATGCTTCTCAAAACCCATAAAACAGAATATAGCACAAAATGCATAGCTCTCAATTTCATCATCAGATATTCTTTATAATCTTTTGGACCTTTTCAGAGCTGAATATACTAATCCACTGATGTTCAAAAGTCATATTCACAGTTTCAGATCATTGGAACAATCAAAATTTTTCCAATAAAAATTGTTCCAGTGATTGAATCTTCTAATGAAGGTTCCCTTACCGTGGCAGTTGGGGGAGGGGGGTTGTTGGAGCTAGATTATCTCTAAGGTTGCTTCCAATCCAAACCATTCTGTGATTCTATGAAAATTAAATACTGTCTAATAGATAAAAGAGCACCTCTGACTAAACCATACAGATTATCTCGCTGAAGATTCAGTAGACTACTCATCTCACACTGAATAGTAGGGGATCATTATGCATATTAGTTGAATAAAGTCAGTATTTACTTGCCAATTTAGCTTCCTAGTGCAAATTTGAAATATTTGCCTCAGATTATTCAGTTTGTTTTGCACACGCCCATTTCCAGGGAGTAACTACTCTCATCATTTCAGTTTGTTGGGAGAACTACACAGCCATTAACTAAACTCATGGACAATAAGCTGGAAGCAGTGTTCAAGTGCTGATCCAGTACAAACAAATTTTTACTCTTAAAAGAGTGCAGGTAAGGTATTTTGGTACTTGAGGGAGGGGAAAAAACCACACACCAAGAAATATTGAATCCAGAGTTCTGTTATCTTGACTGGATCCATGTTGACTCGAAAAATCATAGTCTCAGGAAAATTACCAAGGCAAACTCATAGTATTACCCAAGATATTAATGTTTCCAAGTTTGATGAGGAAATGTTTCAATTTTTTGTTTGTTTTTTTTTGTTTGCTCTGTTGTTGTTTTGTTTGTTTGTTTTAAATAGCTGAAAGTATCATGAACCATAAAACAATACAAAAAAAGGAAATCACACCAAATAACAGATACCCAGGAAGAACAACAGCAGCAGGAGGTGGGAAAAAGAAAATTTCTTCAAAGACTACACTGTGGAGGTGTATTACTACTTTCTGCTGTTGATGCTGAAAGGGATTTAAAAAGAAGCTTCAGGGAAGAGGTATCAGGCAGGATAAGGTGACTGGCAGTATAAACGTTAATGCTGGATGTGAGTGGAAAGCTTTGAGAAATCAAAAGAAAAAAAGAAGTATGACCAGAGGGCAGAGGATAGAGGGATGTTCAAGAGCTCTTCCTTTGGCAAAGAAAACCTGCTGCTGTAGAACAGAGGTGAAGGAAAGGTAGCAACATCAAGTCCAGTACATCTGGCTTGCAATTCTATAATACAAAATATAATTAGAAACAACAAAAAAAACACCACACACAAAAACTAACCCCCCCAAAACATGAGATAACAATCCTTGATTCATTTTAAGCTAACCTTAGAGGGCAGTTTAATGTTTAGTAGCAGACATCAGTATAACAAAGTCTAAGCTAGCATGCCATGATGTTTCATTTTACATTGATAATCAGGAGTGTACCATTAATTGAGTTTTCTACATTCACCATTTTTTTCTACTTGACAGCTGGATTCCCTGAATGGCAGGTCATCCTACTTTGATAGAAGAAAGACCATATAACACTTCTAACATGCATTACTCAAATTAATTATACACATGTGCAACAGTTCAGATCCTGGTGTCATTTAAAGAGTACTTGTCTCTCTTGCCAAATATACTCAAGTGTTCTGTATGGGAGAAATAATTCTCACTTTCCAAAGAAAACTTCTACAGTGATAAAGCAACACTGATTTTTAAATTCTTTGTGTAGCCCTTAAACTACCTTTTTAAAAAATAGTTCGTTAACCTCCTTATAGAGAGCAAGAATTAAACTGATTTTAACATGGACATTGTACAAGTCCAAGTAGTTTGTTATTTTCCTCGTGCAGTTCCTGCAAAGGCTAAACATATTTTCTATGATATAAACCACTGCAATTATAAAAAACAATCAGATATTACAGAAAGAGATTCTATCCCCCAAGTCACCAATTCCATTGCTTGAAACTTATATTTATATACCCAGTGATGGTAATGGTCAATAAATCATTTAGCAGATTAAGTTGACAAATGCTATAAACTGAATTTACTACTGAATTTCATAGTTGTTTTCACTTATATAACCATGTATTTGAAAATTCCATAGAATCTTATTTCCAGAAATTAAAAATTCAAGCTTCCATCAGTTCTAGAATTTAGAGTGCTGATATAATCACTGAGCAAGATGAAAGTATTATCAGTTAAAAATACTAGAGAATCTCAGAAATGGACATATAAATCTAGTCAAGTAATGACACACTAAAGAAACTTGCATTTCAGCCTAAGAAATCAGTAACTGCCTAACTACATTAATGTCTTGTTAAAACTCTCTGGTCTACTGCCACAAAGATCTCATTTAGTTAATGTTAGTGTTCATAATATTAATATAGGTGACAGCAGGCTAAGTCACACAAGCACTAACAATCTTCAAGGGCTTACAGCATCACAATGCGGTTTTACTTGCTCCATTAACTTATTTCTATTCCGTAAGAACAGAAAGGATACAATTATGTCATTGGTGCACAGGAAGTGAGTCATAAATGAAGAGTATACTCTACAAAACGCATAGATCAGAATCTCAGGGAAAGGGATGCAGTGTTCTCTCTGCTAGGAATACCACCTATGGGTGTAACTTCAGAGGCTGTTCAGTTGGCACTAAAGTGGTTCACATGCCTTCTTCCCTAGTTCAGTGCCCTACCCCCTTTCTCCAGAGAGCTGAAGAGAGCACCCTGGAGACAAAAATGGTGAAACCTCACAACAGCATCCCCTTTGCTCTGCAAAGCACAGGCTCAGCACTGCACAGGATCTAACGCAGTATTAAGTCTTTTGAAAGACAGGAGCCATTGCTATTGAAATGCCAGCTTTGACCCCATGCTATCGAAATGCCAGCTTTGACCCCACATGATCACATTTTAAAAAACCCCAACTTTCTATAGCAAAAATAACTTTAAAGACATTAATCAATTTAATTTTTTTCCATTTTATGGAATGTAGGAATCCTAATTAGATGACATTTTCCTATTCAGGAGAAAAAGTGGCCTGTCACAAGAATTAAAAAAAACCAAACTTAAACCACTGCTTTTACAGCCCCTGAAAATATGAAAAGTATATGTAAATTAGTTTCCTTCATAAGTCCCATTATTTGAATTTTGCAGACTTACTTCATCTGCTACCATAGACAATTAGTACAATTACAGAATGATTCTTTTTCACAGCTTTACATAATGATGCAAACATTTATTTTTTTCTTTCCTGTTCTCAGTCCATTACAATTCTTTAACTTCTGAATGTTACTACTATATACTTCTATACAAAAAATTCTGTTATGGTTCACTCCCCCAGACACCATTAAACACATCCTAGATTGATTTTTTTTTTTTTTTTGAGCATACCGTCCCTTACCAGCTGACACGCAAATAAAACTCTCCAATTAAGACATTTAAAACCACATTTCTCAAGCTCTGCATTACGACCCCACAGACTCTCAGCTGACAGTAGTCAGTAGTAGTACTTCAATTCTCTTGCTTTCAACTCAACAGCATCCACTTACTCAAGAGAAGAATGAAAAAGCTAGTCAAAACAGGGATAAGGAGATACCTTTAAACTAGTTTAGGGATGGGTAGCTGGCAGAGTGATTATAAAGACATCTTCTGACTGGTTTGTATATTCCCCTGTCCTAGAGGAACTGAACACCTCCGTACTCACAAAATCACATATGACACAGGGGCCAGAAGATGCCACTATTTAAAACAGGTAGTTTAGGGAACAGTTTCTGGAGTTCTTGAACTATGGGGCAACTCAACCTGCTATTACAGCAGAAATCATGCCAAGCCTGCACAAAAAAAGCCTAACCCCTCACTGCTGCAATTCCTTCCTGAACCCTAATTTCCCACTGCCTGTCTGTGCACTGAGACTTGAGTGACTTTCCCCACTTTTTCCAGAGCTGGATGTCATATTTTGAAGTCAATTTAAAGCTCATTGAAAATGCCAGGTTTACAGCCCTAAATCTGAAGGGGGGCAGTGTTGTTTAACCGGAGAGTGGTGCTCCCTGTCAATGTTAATTACAGCTCTTCTTGCTGGGGTTTTTACAAGAAAGTAGGCCAGCAGGAAGTGTCATTATATTACAGCCTGTGGCTCTGTGCATGTGTTCCTAAGTTGACAGTCAAGAGACGTCCTTTAGCCTTTTTCACTGTCTTTTTCAATATGAAAAACAAACTGCTCAGATTGCATAAAAGGATGAAATATGCTACTGCATGCATCTGCTAGAAGAGAACGATACAGGTATATAGAAAGCAACTTCCTATTGAGGGAACAAAAAGAGTTCCTGGTGTGTTCATGATTTCTGATGTTCCTTTTCAACTTACCTAATAAAGCTTTTAAAGACTATTAAAATGAAACTTTCTGTCTTTCTTCATAGCACTCATTTAAGTTAAAAAAAAAAGACTGATTAGCTGACTTACCAGGTGATAAGGCTTTGGGGGACAGAGGAAGGGAGGAATAGCTACCATGGAGAGACATATTGTGAGGTACTAATCCCCAGTAGCAAAAGCTCAAAACAAGAAAGTTTGAGTTAGTCATGAAACCTCCTATGCCTCTTTCTTTCACACCTAGGTAACCACCTCAATATGGATATTAAATTCAAAAGATACTTTAAAAAATGCTATCATTTCAAAGCATCAATCAGATATGAAAGGAAGATATGCATCAATACAGAGCAGACTTCAGCACTGTTAAAAAGGGAGATAAAGTTTCAAGGGCTTACGAGGAGTTCCAGGAGAAACATGATCAGAAATTCACCAAGCATTTGAAGCTACCTCTGGTCTGTAAGTTACTGTGACTTTATCAAAAGTGGTGATCAATGTAAAGGACTTACAAACTTGTAAATGCTATTCCTAATAAATAGCTACAATCAAACCATACTACCTTCTAATAGTATTCCACTACTAGAATAGTACTGGAATATCTATTCCACAACAACTGCACAAATTAAAGTATTTCAGGCACTAAACTGATTGTAGGCAACTTTTTCAGAATAAACCCTTTCAACCTAGGATTATACCTGTGAAACCACAAACAAAAATACTTGGAATTTGGGAAGTAATCTGAAATTGAACTTTCTGCAACTTCTAGTACTTTGAGTCCTGCATTTTCCATAATAAAAAAAGACAGTAGTAAAAAAACCAAAGACACAAAACCTCAAAACACTACCACATACTCAGTTTGAAAGAAATCCTCCAGTAATATTCTGAACACCCTCATTATCCAACAAGCAACTGACTTAATAACTGTATCTGTTGACTTTGCCAAAGGTTGCAGATCTCAAAACCATTTCTTAATACTTCGAGCTGTAAAAAAGGCATCAGCACAGTTTTATGAGCTTAATTCTTAGCAGACACAAGAACACATGAAATGCTTGGCCTTATTCTTACCAAGAACTGTGAGTCATAACTGCAGTCTAACACCTTCCACACAGTAAGATTCAACTGATTTTTTCTAATTTTGTTTATATATACATATATTTTTGTGGTTGTCTTTTTAATTTTCCACAACAAGAAGATTAGTGATTAACTTTCAAGACCAGTCAGCATCTATTTCTTTTCTCATTTTTATCATTATATCCCTAAAGTTAGGCATTGCCTAAAGAAGTTGTCAAAAGAAATAATTTGGGAAATAATAAGAGAACCATTTAAATGTAATCATCTGTAAATCCAGCTTTGGAAGCCTGACAATTTTGATTAAGAATTACAGCAGAAATTGAAGTATCAGCGTAAATTAAATTTAAAAATCAAGACTATGGCGCTGATATAGTAAAATTTAATGTATGCTATAAAAAAACCCCCCAAAGTTAATGCAATACGCACTGATTATTGAAATCCCAAGCAAAACTGAAACATCACACTTCAGCATAAACAATATGTATCGAGAAGAATAAAGACCTGGTAGGAAAAGAGTTCTTACCTTCATAGATAGCTTTGAAGCCTTGAGCACTGACAGCAAAATCTGTGGTGAAACAGAGGGTGAGGATAGATCCCGTACTCACAATAGATGACGGAAGCTGAAATCCAGATAGCCTGTGCAAGAACAAGGCCCAAATTACTATAACTTTTTAAAATAAAGCAATCAGTAGGTGCAATGAGCATTACAATAAACATCATGTTTTTACATTTGAACTGCTAATGCATTTCACTTTTTACTCTGATGCACCTCTAAACATTCACTGCAAAATTTCAAACATGTCCTTGAGCTTTTTAATGCTCCTATGTTAACATATCTATACACTCTCCAACAGAGAACAGTGAAAGAAAGACCCATTTGTACCTACTGGAGAAAAAAAAAATTTATTAGGATACATTTTATGATGAAGACAGGTAAATTTAGGACACCTCGAGGTAGATAGCCAGATATTGACTCATAAACATATCTTGTACAATTTGATACTGCTTAGACTATCCTGCCTGTCCTCCAGGTGCTGCTTTAGAAAAAAACATTGAGCTTATATATTCAACCTGATAAACATTAACTAACTGGAAAACAAACAAACAAATAAACCCACCACACTTCCATTTAAGAGCTTCAGAAAAATTACCTTATATTTCCCATCTTATTAGCAGTCTTACTTTTGCACACAAAATAGAACTTTGGATAAGCTATAACTGCATTGCAGTATCGATTATATAATTTCCCCATATTTTAATTAATTTTGAGGATAAAATGGATTGAAGCAAAGAGTTTAGGTCCTGTACTGAAACATCACTAAACACAATTTGTTAGCTCTGGCTGATACTACTGAGATATTGGGTTTTTTAAATAATTCATTTCTCATAAGTAAGATGCAAGACACCATTACTGTCTCACAAACACAAAATTATATTGGTAGCTTACATCACTAGTTAATTTCTGTATTTTGAAATAGAGGTATGTTATTGAGTATATATAGGACAACCCTGCCAGAAAATCAGCTTTTGCTCAAATTTCAGCCTGAAAGGAACTTCTTAGATATTGAAACAGATTACACACACCCTGCCCCCCCCAACTAAATACACACAAAATGCCCACCAAAAATGCTTTAATTTTTTATTTCTTAATTTGGATGGTTAAAACAATCCATGCCTTAAAAAAAAAAAAAAAAAAAAAAAAAAAAAAAAAAAAAAAAAAAAAAAAAAAAAAAAAAAAAAAAGAAAAAAAAAAAAACAACCAAAAAAACACCAACAACAAAACCCACAAATATATAGCTATAGATCATTAGTTGGCATCTGGAACTGCAGAAAAGAAATAACTGTAAACAACATATTAGCACAGCAGTGTCACTGAACTAGACGTTCTTTGGAAAATTAGGTTTATTTGAGACCACTTTCATATATAAAAAACACATTAGAGGAACTCCATGCTTGAATTACACCAGTCAGGTTGTTCCCCACCTCCTTCCAATTTTGAGCTTTGGCAAACAAATAGACTCAGATGAGTCAGAGATCAAAGCGAGGAGAGCTTTAAATACAGATGAAGGCATACATAAGTCAGCAAAAATCTTTCTGCAATTTCTTCCTTTCCTTTTAAATAACCTTGTCTCCCATGTGATAATTAGCTGTTTGCTCTAATCTTTTTACTTTCTGTGTGCTTGTCAACCTAATACTCCTATTCTTTTCCACCTCATTTCCTCCAATTCCAGAAATAACCAGGTTGATTTTCCCCTCAGTCTTCAAACTGCAGAACTACCACAAGGCTTGCCACATCCTATGTTCAGACATTTGCATGTTCTCTCACCTTCACCAGACATTGCAGGTTTTAGGGAAATGTGCCTCTTGTTCCATTTAATAAATTAGAGTGTTTATCACTTCTGCCCTACATCTGGAGTGTACTGTAAGACACAGTTCATTATTAATTTAGGGTATGTATTTTCTGATCTTACTTACATGTCTCTCTCTTCATTGAGAAGAGATTCAAAGAGTTCTTGTTTTAAAGGGTGGTTGTTCTGGGATTTATAATTTTTTTCTTTTTTTTGTAACATTACAGTATTTCCAGGATCTAACATTTCTTGCTAAAATACAAGAAACTAGCATTCATTGTAGGGGAAGGAAAGAATATCAGCTTGAGACACACAGAAAGACAGAAGCAGCTTGCCTCAACACTTCATATTACATAAGAGACTTAAAAAAACTCCCACAATAAAAACACAAAAACAGTTATATTGGTGCAGAACTACAAAGCTTTAGCTACCTCATTCCTGATCAGTGTTTTCTCCACTTGGTTTAGATTTGGTTCATATAAATGAACTTATCTGAACATTGACTGCACATCCTGAGATTTTGCTATGATTTCTAGACAAACCTGCTTTGAGTCTGTAATAATAGGTATCACTCTTACAGTATGGATTCTTAGGCTACCAAGTAAATAAAATAGTTTCTATAGCATCCTCCTTGAAATACTAGAAGATCATTCTTTAGGTTGACACTGCAATTCACATTAAAGGAAGACATATATTCTTTTATATCTTAAGTCAGTGCACTTGAAGGTTTTGCAGACACAGGAAGAGACAAGTATGTGGGGAAACATCAAGTGTATCAACCTGAAGTGTATTTTATCAAGGTCTTTATACTGCAGTAATACAAAAAAAGCTTATGGAAAAGTCTTGAATAAAAAAAAAAATATGTATTTCAGTCATTCATCAGACTACCTAGGTGCCTCTACAGTAGCCTTGTTGCCTGAAATATTTCTGAAAGCATCTTTTTATAGTATTCTAATAAATTCAGTGAGATCCAGTGCCACAAAACTGAGTGCAAACAAAAGCTAGATGGTAGATGAAAATCTATCATGTCATTCTATAGACATTTCCAGAATTAAAACACTGCTAAACCTACTAAGTCATTTTCCACACATACACACACTCCCTCAAACACATGTTTTTGCTGGGTGGTTATAGCTCATGAATCATAATGTGTTTTGTACACTTCATCATACAGAAAAATCACATACCTTCACGTGCTACTTTACTGTGAAAATGCATCTTGGTAATTAATGTGTAGGCCTTTACTGCAACCAGAAAGGGAACTGTTTAGACAGACAAGTATGTGTGCTAAAAAGCAGAATCATTTCAAGTCCCTGTGCTAATAAAATTGTCATTTGATAAACTTGCACTACTTCATACTGAGCATATGGTGATACTTTAAGCTTAAAATATTGCTGCTTCCTTAACTTTCAGCAGCATTAATCTGCACAAAATGCACACACTGAAATACTTTTAAAGCACAGATGGAATATATATGGCTTGTCTGTAAAGAAGAAATAGAACTTGTAATAGAAAACACAGTGGTACATTAGTACTGAGTTTATACTCCTTTTGAGGGGAAAAAAAACAAAACCGAATCACTGCTTATATCACTCTCCACTGTAATTTCACAGATCAGCCATTTCTACTGATAAGGACTATAAATACACAACGCTTTTTTTTTCAATAGCATAGCAATAGATCCACCTAGCTCCACTGAGAACTTCTCCACCCTTTACTTGTGAGGGCATATTCTCAGCCTTCTGGGTGCTAAACAATGTGACAAGAATTGTAGGGGGTTGGGAATATATTTAGGGGTCTGTGGCACATGATGCATGAGAAGAGGCTGAAGGAATAGATTTCTTGAGTCCTTAAAAAATGAGTTATCTTTAAAGGGGGAAGCTTACTGCTGCCTTCAGTTACCAATTGGAGTGATACATTAAAAAGTCCCAGCTTTTTCCATGTGCAGAAAGGATGGGAAGCAACAGATAAGGTGTAATATAAGAAACACAGCTTTATGTTAGAAAAACTCACTACCATGATGGTGGTGATGTATTTGAACTGGTGCCCAGAGAGAACCTGGCATCTTCATCCTTGGTGACAGTAGAAACTCAATAATGATCTGAACAGCAAGATCCATCTTCAGATTTGGCTCCAATGTCAGCAGGTAGTAAGATCAAATAACCACAGACCCTCCTAAACCAAGTTATTCAATGAATCCATGGCAAATAAGGATGGCATGGGCACAGTGCCCATCACAAGCAGTTGCCCTGAGAAAAGCAAGAACACTCAGCAGTTTCCAAAAAAATACAGAAATATAATGAGATCAACCTAAGAATAAGGTTTTCATAAGTTTATTAGGGGTTGTACTTTTAGTGAACGTAGGTGTAGTTATGAATTTATACCAAGTCCTAAGTGTTCACACAAAAACTGATAGGCCTGTAAGCATGGCCTATATTATGAACTTATCTTTGCAGAGGTTTTGAAGACAACCTCAACACAAGAAGCTTTGCTCCTCTCCCCTCCAATGAGAACATTCTTGTTCCCAGAGTCACTAGATTTATTTTTTTTTTAAATAAACATTTTTCACTGCAAAATTCATTATCAAAATGGTCAAATTAAGGTTCTCAAAGTGTCTCCAACAGAAACAGCTAACCACCAAAAGAGCATCGTGTGATCAGACCCTTTATTAAGAGTATGTAGTGATTTCACAATTGTCAGAAAACAACGAGCAATTGAAAAGGAAAAATAGAAACATTTTCACCATTATATTAGCTTGTATATTTATTCCTACAGCTGCCTATAGTGCAGTTATGTGTTCAGATTACCATATGGCACAACATTTTTTCAAGGTTTAATGAATTTTCTTCTGAAATTTAAGAGCCAAAACCCCCACAAAAACATAGAGGGAAGGAGGACCCTGCATCCATGAGGACTGATTTATTTTTTTTCAAATCAGGCCCATGAAATCTACAAAAGACACATTATTGAAATTAGAAGGACAATCAGATCTGATAAACATGTTTACAATTGTGTCTGATATATATACACAAACTAACCACTTCTCAGAAGTAACTCGAGTCTTTTGGGCTAACACAAAACATTCTTGTCTGAAATTAGCTATCAGTTGTCTCTTGCAAAAACTAATAGCTGAAAGGATCAATGTTATTAATAATGAGATAAATTATAAAGCTAAGTTTCAGTGATTTATCCTACAATCAATTTTGGGCAAGCCATGTGTAAACTACAAAAATCTGAGATATTTTCTTCCACCTCTCTCAAAATCTGCATAAGGAAAAAATCTAACCTTTCTGCCATTTTACCATAAAGGTCATCATTTGCCATAGGAAACATCAAAGAGCCACCTGCCATCCATGTCATATCTTCTCAGGGTTCACACACTATTAAAATTGTCATTTAACGTAGAGGAAATCCATAAGATCTTTCTGTATCAAGCTCACGTTAACAGATGAAAACACAAAGTTAGTTGCAGGTGATACCTCATCAGTTGCAGATCAGAAAGTAAGGCAAACCAAAAGGTACCCTGTAGGACTAAACCTTTAGGCAACCTATTGTAGCTCTCTGGAAATACCTCACTGCATCACAGAAGCTGAATACTAAATACAATACACCAAAAATGTTCAAAATGTGGTATCTCACACTTGCCTTAATGGGAAATTATTCCTAGAACCATTCTGTCAATAAAAAGCAAGCAAACCCTTCCTGTATTTCAGACATCTGATATCACCAACAGTGAGTGATATGTCTAGGCTATCATGCAACTGAAGAAAAAGCAATCAAGATATGACTCTATCAATTTATTCTTCATTTTATTAATTTATTTATTATTGCCTTTGTGGTAGGATGACCTTGGACATCGACTAGATTCCCATCCAGTCAGTCTCTCTAACCCTCTTCAACTGGATGGGGGGAGGAAATAGTACGGAAATGCTCCTGGGTCAGGACAAAGACAGAGAGATCACTTACTAATTATTGTCAGGGGCTAAACAGAGTTGTCCTGGGGAAAATTACTTTATTACCAATTAAAATCTGTTTGGATACTGAGAAACAGACAAATTCATCAAAACCCTTTCCCTACTCCCCTTTCTACCCAGGCTCAACTTCATTCCTTCATTCCCAACTTGTCCACCTCTCCCCTTAGATAGTGCAGCGGAATGGGGGCTGGGGTCCATTCACATCTGCTCTGCAGCTCCTTCCTCCTTGCACTTTTACCCTGCTCCAGTGTGGGCTTTCCACAGGCTGTGGTTTCTTCAGGAAAAATTCTCCACATACTCCACTGTAGCCTCTTCCATACGTTGCAGGGGAATCTCTACTCCAATGCCTACAGCACCTCCTCCCCCTTCTTCTCTCGCCTTGAAGGTCTTACAGCTGTTTCTCTCATTTTTTGTCCACTCTTTCTCTCTGTGGTGCTTCTCTTCTTTCTTACGTATTTCCCTGAAGTGGCCTCACCTTGTCTGTGGATTCAGCCATGCCCTGCAGTGGGTGGTTTGAAGCCGCCTGTTTCCAGCACGGGGCACCCCGGACTTCCCCACAGGTCCCCCCTGTAGCCCTGCTGCTGCTGAAGCCCTGGTACCTGCACCCAGTACAGCCTTGATGATACAAACAGAGAACACTTCAAAAGCATCATCTGTTCAAGTGCACCTCAATTTCTGCTTTAAAAAGTCAAATAATTAATATGTTATTTTAATAATTAGCAATTAGAATCAGTTTAAACTACCTGAGTATCTGGACAGAAGAGGAGTTACAGCAATAATTTACAAGGTGGTAACTCCAGTTATTCAGCAGAAAACAGCAGCAATACTATGAGAGCAAACATGATTAGAGGACACATATCCACAACATGACCTTTTATAAAGTCACTTGCTGTTAAAAATCAGAAGAGTTACCCACAGTTTAAGACACCTCTGTACATAAAGCTAAGAGACTAGCACATCCATTCTGGCAAACCAGGTTGTTACCTGCCATGTGTAGAACCATCGAAATCTTATCTTAATAGTTTACACCCATTCTATTGCCTAAAGGAAGTGAAGATTTAAAGCCTGACTGAGATATTGTCTCATACATAAAGAAATAAGGAGATATTATAGGGTTAGTACAATACCCATAATTTATAACCGATTTTCTATCACAGAAGATATATACATTTAGTTTATATTTAATCCCAATACCCCTTGCCTCAACTTTTTTCTTAAAGTCACAGAAAAAAGGAAGACATACAGAATAAATTGTTCAAGGTAAAGTTTTTCATTCAGAGGCTCTAATTTGGTGGGTTCTCCCAAGTTCAAGATAATACTGTTCCTTTAGAAAAAATGCACAAGAAACACTGCAAGAGACAGAGCCCCAACTCAAGAGCACTCCTAGTCCTCCAGACGAGAGCTACCCTTTGCTTCCCCACCTCTCCATCATAAAGAATCATAGAATATGCCAAGTTGGAAGAGACCCACAAGGATCATCAAGTCCAACCCTTAGCCCTGACCAGAACCATCCCCAAGAGTCTCACCATGTGCCTGAGAGTAGCATTCAAATGCTTCTTCAACTCTCTCAGGTTTGGTGTTGCAAACACTTCTCTGGAAGCCTGTTCCAGTGGCCAACCACCCTCTGGGTGAAAAACCTCTTTCTAATATCCATCCTAAACCTCCCCTGACACAACTTCAAGCCATTCTCTTGCGTCCTGTCACTGGTCACAAGAGTGAAGAGATCAGTGCCTGCCCCTCCTCTTCCCCTCATGAGGAATTTGTAGAGTATGATAAGGTCTCCCCTCAATCTCCTCTTCTCCAGGCTGAACAGACTGACGTCAGCTGCTCCTCATACAACTTCCCCACTAGGCCCTTAACCATCTTTGTTGCCCTCCTTTGGAGATTCTCTTATAGCTTAATATCTTTCTTATATTGCAGTGCCCAAAACCACACATAATATTCAGGGTGAGGCTGCCCTAGCAGAGCAGGATAATCCCCTCCCTCAACTGGCCTGATGCCTTCCAGGACACAGTTGGCCCTTCGGGCTGCCAGGGCACTGCTGACTCATGTTCAACTTGCCATCAACCAGAACCCCCAGCTCCCTTTCAGTAGTACTGCTTTCCAGCATCTCATTTCCCCATTTGTATAAACATTCAGGGTTGCCCCAAAACACACAACAGCACCTCTTCACAAGTGTTACTCAGCTTTCTTTCCTAAGAAAAATAAAGCAGAGTAATGAAAAAAGGCCCTTAAGTATTATATTTCTTACTCCAGAAATGTCAAATCTTCCTTAGTGCTACTCTCTCCAGGTTCTGACTCCTCAGTCTCCATGTTCTCTCAGGTTATAGAACCACAGCAATACCCCAGCATTCCTACCCCTGTTCTGTCCCTGTCTCCCCCTTTCCACTCTCCGTAGGAAACTAACTTGATCCCTCCCATCAGCTGGCCATAAAACCTCTTTCACCACATGTCCCCACCTACACCCCAGGAAGCTCCTCCAACCTTCTCAGCTGTTCCCTGTTCCATCATTTGCTTAATAATATCAGGTGCTTTTCCATCCTCCTAACCAGAGGCTGTCCTAGTGTGCCCACCTCAGTAGAGGGGCACTAGTACTCACTTACTGTGACTACTCACTAGTGAGAACAGAAGGCTCCTCTCTTACCTTGGTGTTCTTTCTTCAGCAATTTAGGATTTATAATCGGTTATGAATAGGTAGGAAATAGACTTTTTAATTCTAGCCTTTCATATAGATAAATGCATGTACATTTTTCCCATGGTATGGTCTTGTAAAAATTTCCTGATTTCTCCAGTGACTTTAGCTTAAGAATTAATTGCAGGAATTAGGAAATGAATATTTTCCTAGTAGGGGAAGGATGGAAGCAATATTAGAAAAAAAGTTCCCTCAGGAACATCCAGAAGGTTCCTTATGACCAAAACTCATCAAGTTCATTCACTAAGGAGAAAGAAGCTGCAAGGTGAATGCCTTTGATGTATTCGGCCTTCAGAAAAAGCAGCTGGTTTCTCTAGTTGCCACCAAACATCCATGGTAGCAAGATTCACATCTGCTGCAGGAAGCCCTGCTTTTGCAAAAGCAGCATCTGTGACGGCAGTTACTGTGAGCAGGAAAACATGAGAAATGTTGGCCAGCACCAAACCAGTGCACAGCCGTGAGTGGGACCATAGTCATGGCAGGTTCTAGGACAGGGAGGTGGGCTAAGGCCTTCCAGGGGATGCAGCTGCTGGCAAAGGGTAGGCAGCCAGAAGCCTCTGACGGCTCCAGCATGGTGGGACCATATGGCAGATCGGAGACAGAGCAATTCCCAGAACACTGGGTGCCAGTGGATGGGCCTAGTGGGGTTGTTATTCATGCTGAGAAGAAGAGGACTTGCCTAATGGGAAATTGCAGCACTTCTGCACATACCCATGCTCCAGCAGAGGAAAACAGCCAGTCCATGTCTAGCACTCACTGAGACTCGTGGCTACTGAACCAGCAGACCACAGCACTGTGCTATGGCTGTGCAGAATTGCCTTCTTTTCCTGGAAGAACTTATAATTATACCACATTTTTTCTTACTGTTTCTACCCATTGTACACAAAATGCAATTATAGAAATGTTTTCATATGCCTCTATGCTAAATGGCTTAGAAAGAAAACATCAGATAGTATTTGATAAAACTGGACAAAAATAAAGCAGTGCTGTAAAGAGTGCTAAAAAACCCAAAGAGATACCATAAACTATTATTGCCAGAGGGGTAAAACCAATGGTAAAACCTTTAAAACGAGTAAGTTATTTCACTTACTATAAAGCTAATGACCTTTTGTGCTTCAGAAAAAAGAGATGAAACATCACGTAAGGTATATATTCCAAGTTAACTTTTCTATGAGCAGACTATAATCAGAAATTGAGTCAGGAAAACAAAGATCTCTCATTGATTTTGTCAACCATGCCTTGTCAAACAGTTTAAGATATAATCTTAGAAAACATTTGCATTAGTTATTTTTAGGTTCATTGTATGACTTATGTCTGTTACTATCACATATGGATGTCAAAAATTCAGTCATCTTTTTTGGAAAGTCTGTCTCATTAATCAAGAACACTGTATACAGTGATCTATTATTTTACATAACTTCAATTGTGAAGCTAACTTGCATTTCTTACATCAGAAGGCTTCAGAGAGAAACCCACATCAGGTTGGGAACAAAATTACAGCAATGAACAGTTGTTTCGACTTCAAAATAAATGAGGATGAATTTTATTTGAAACTTCAATTTACGAATCCATTATACATCATCCAGAGTGCTGTAGATGATATTTGTTCTCCCACTTTTATCTGGGAATGAAAAATGTGCAGAACTCTTCATTTGGGGACAAAAATCCCCAAACAAACCACAAACTGAAACTCCCAAACCCTTAAAACCCCATCAAAGAGAAACAAATAATATTTTCTGCTCTAATAAATGGAATTTAGAGAGGGAAAAGGTCTGTGAAGAGGACTCTTTCTCTCTTCACAGGCCAGCCACTAATAACTGAAAAATCGCCCACATTTCCACCTCTCTAGCTTTTATAGGTTCACTTTATATTACAGTATCAGGACACCTCCACAAAAACCAGTGAAACCAAGCCAGTGTAAATGGAATGATAACAAGTGGCTTAGAAGCCCTGCAACACAGAAAAATTGCCTGAAGGGGGGAAATGTATCAATTTCTGAAACTTTCTTTTAACATTTTTACAAATTGGATTACAGCTTAAAAAAAAAAAAAAATCTACTCTAACCTTTTTGGTGGCACCACTTTAAGCAAAGGCCTCAAGGCAAAAGGAGATATGCTAGCAAATATTTGAACAGACCTGGTTTTAGTACAAACAGCATGTTTGTTCTTTGCAGCAATAGAGAGGTATCTAAAAAAACAAGGTTTTGCCCAAACATGAGTGTATTTAACAGTTTACATAGGATTCAATGCTCCTTTTGTAAGGAACACTAAATACTTGTGACCAGAAATTTATTATGTAAATGTGGGAAGCTGCAAATATAGCCTATGGCACACACCAAAATATAGCCTATGGCACACACCACACATTAACATGGCTTTGCAAAGTTGCATTATCTGTTTTGCCATGCTAAACAGTTTAGCTTTTTTTATTGCTCAATTCAAAATACATACTAAGGTACTGATGATTGAACTAATTCCTTTTACTGAACTGTGATCTGACTGTTCTTCATATTTTTTATTGAGAGATATACTCTCTTAGATTAATTAAATAAAATAGTGCATCTAAAAAAAAAAAAAGTAATATAAAGTTAAAAAAAAACCAAAGTTTTTTAAAAAACTTAGTTTTTATTGTCTCTCTTTTCACAACCCAAACTTTGAAGCTGGCTTTTATATAGTTTTGCAAGATTTGAGCTTAATTTCGTTTAGCTAAATTTTTATTCTCAGTAAATCAATTGAATCCAAAATAATAGAAGTTAGATGCCTCAATTTTTCCATATCTTAGATTACCATTTGCAAAGTAAAGATAAAATAACAAACAAAAGTTTATTTTGATTTCACAGAGTTAGAACACCTGTCCTTTGAGGAAAGGCTGAGAAAGTTGGAGATGTTCATTCTGCAGAAGAAAAGGCTCTGGGGAGACCTTACTGTGACCTTTCAGGACCTGAAAGGAGCTTATTAGAACGCTGTGGACATACTTTCTAGTAAGACCTGTTGCAAAGGGTAATGGTTTTAAACTAAAAGAGGGTAGACTTAGAATAGATGTAAGGAAGAAATTTTTGTTGTGAGGATGCCAAAACACTTTAACAGGTTGCCCAGGGAGGTGATGGAAACACTGAGATTCTCAGAAACCTGACTGAGTTGAAGATGTCCCCGCTCACTGCAGGGGGGATTGGATTAGATGACCTTTAAAGGTCGCTCCAACCCAAACTATTCTATAATTCTATGATTCTATGAATTCAAGTATATTACAAACTGTAGACAGATTCAGAGTTAGGGGAATAGGATGGATTTATTTAAATATGTCAAATGGAAAGAAAGTTCAAATGATGTGGAACTGTCTTATTTTGAGCAATCCATTTTGGCAAATGAAACTTCGGGGAATCTCTAATTAGTTTGGAATTTGACTGGAATTGTTTGTTAGAGCCGTAACATAAAAAGCTCTCTGATTATGGAAGATCAACCTTTGTTTTTGGACCAATCAAGTAACACCTTTCCTTCATCTTCTATGTATTTCCAAACTATGTACCTGTTCAGCTTAAAAAATCTCAGTGTTATTATATATTATACATGTTATAAATATATCCCTATAAGACTTTCCTCTTGATAAAATACTGTATCCTTTTTCAGAACTGAAGAAAGGATTTTCCTTCACTGTCACCTCATTATGACTTTGCTTTTTTTTTTCCCCTGAAGTTAATTGTTCTGACAACTCTGTTTTAAAGGGGCCAGGCTTTGACAGTTTTAGACTATCTGCACAAAGCTCACTATATTAACTTTCTGCTCCTATGTTTTTAGTCCCAAGAGCTATGACATTCTTCTTTTCTATGCAAACCTTTGAAGTCTGTCTATTATTTCTACCCATCATCCTTGAAGTTTAGTGCAGTATGTATCATTTATTACTTGAATACCTCCTGTCAAAATTGCTGCGTGGCTTGTTTGTCCTTTATAAGAAAGAAATCTAGTGGGTATTTCAGTGAGTCATAAAGTTCATTTTATCTAAATTTAACTTTTAAAAAAAGTCTTTTGAAGATAACTAGTTTTGATGGTTTCAAGTGGCACTTAAAAGAAGTGGCTGCTGCTACTAATATGAAATAATGATCAATTCTGGAAATGTGTGAGAATTATATGACTGCTTCAGGCTAACTCTACACTTATTGTATTAAGCATCACATACTCATATTTTTCTTCATTATGTCACTTGTACATATTTTGGGGTATTCAAAACCTCCTGGAAGATAACTAAGTCATCTCTGTAGTTCAGTGCTTAAATTTAAACATTATTCCTATGTGGAGCATGAGGAGGCTGTAAAGAAAAGCACTGCATGTACAAGAATATCTGATATAGGCAATCAAGACACAAAGACAGTGAAGACAGGTAGGACTGGATGGAAAAGCAGCGATGCAGATTATTTCTTATCCTATAATAAGGATCACATAACATGACAAAAATCCAAAATCCTTTAGAAGGCTTAGTATGTAACAATGAAATCTGGCATTTGTTGTTAGTATAAACTGATGCTCTTAATTTTGTATCTTTGCTGACTTTTTTACCCCTGCTAACAATATTTAACTATTGCATTTTTTATATCTTTATTTTGCCACACTAGCATTTGCCATTGTATTTCTTTGGTATAGAAGTTAATGAATCTCAGAATGCAATGACTTTTATAACTAGAACTTTTTTCTTAACTTTTAGAGCAAAAATCATTGTGTCAAAATGTCAGCTTATCTTTTTCAGAATATCCCTCCCTCATATATATCTTGTTGCAGTATATGGTATAGTTTACTGTACAGAATTCCTACTGTGATCTACCTTGAGTTGCTAGTGTGCACATAGATTTTAATGATTACTCTCAAAATGCCCTCTCTATAGTTCCACCTTATCAATGTGCCCTCTAATCAGTAGATCTCTAATAAATGCAGAAGTAATTAGGCAGAACAATCTCCTGTTAAATTTCATGGTGAACAAATTTTGGTTCAGCCTGAAATATCGCATTCCATAATCAAGCTAGAAATATGTCCTAATTGAGAGATATTTCATCTTTCTTTCTGAGCATTTTCAGTGCTTATGTTTCAAGTCACCTCGGTAGAAGTTTGCCCTAGGATGTATAATTTGATGCTTGATCTCCTCCTATCAGAACATTTTATCTTGTTATCCTGTCCTTTAATCCTTACATATATAATATATCATTTCAGGGCTTATGATCATCATTGAGATTATCTAAAGTAATATCATTTTTAGTTTGGAACAAATTGTTTCTTATGGATGACTTGCCCTAACAACTGTGTTTAGGTGAGTCATATTCTGCTAGTTTAAAATGTTCTCATTCTAAGTGCTTCTTCCAAAGAAATGATGTATGCAAAGCCTTTTGTTGTTGTTGTTGTTCATACTTTTAATTTCAGCAAACTTTCTCCTAAAATTTTATCATAATATTTATACATTAGCCTCAAGGAATGAATATTTTGGAATTACCTGAAGCAAGTTACGTTAGGCAAATTCTGCCATTAAATGTATACAATTTCTACAGGAAAGTGCCAGCCCTCTGCATTATATGTTAGACTATTGCATGTTATTTATTCCCACAGATGGTCAAGTGAGAGCTGCCTGAAGCTGCCCTTAGCTACTGAGGTGTGTCCAGATATTCAAGATCCTGCATCATCTGGACACACATGTGAATATCTGAACACAGGTAATACTTTTAGTTCTGTTTACCTTTAACATAGTGTTTGACACTACCAGCACACTCAGGTGGTCTGCAGTGTTCTGGTTTCTGTTTCTACAGGCACCCTACAGGATGCACAAAGGTGCCAACAACCTTGTATGGGCAGATACAAGGTTCCTTGATATGGAGGAAGTCAATGATGGAAAAACTGATATTGCAGGAGAACCTTTTAATTTTATATTTTCCATCCTAGCCCATTCAGAAACTGACTCTTATTGTCAATTTTTTTCATTAATTTCAATAAGAGTTTCATTTGAACACATTGTTTAGACTGTATTTTTATTTTGTGTGTCTTTTTTAGTGTCCCTATTTATGTAGAACAGTTTGTAGTCCTTAGCTTTTCTCATGAAAGCATTGATTTATTCAAATTTTTATTTGAATGGAATAAGATGGCTTTGGTGAAATAGCTTCCTGGGTCTCTGATGACCTTCATGGCTAGAGAAAGGTTTTAAGACCAAACCCTTGCAGAAGATTCCACATGTCTGTGGAACAGTCATACCATGGGCTACAGCAGTACTTACATATTCCCCTGACAAGGTGTTGATATGGGAATTAGTTGTCTCTCCAAGTAGTGGGTGTTAGAGAAACAAGTAAGAGATGTATGAAATAGCTCAGGAACAGTAACTACTATTCAGATGGAAGACAGAACAAAAAAGCAAGAGAACCACTGAGACCAAAATAATAATGAGTTTCAGGAGAGACATCTATGCAACTATGCAAAACATAAGACACAAGTGAATGCTGATTGTTCAAAAGAAATGAGGAGGAAAGAAGCTGTGGGAAGGAATATCATGTTTTATGGGAAAAGAAGGTAGCCTTAGTTAACACTATGAGAATTTGACTGATCTGATCATGATTCTCAGGGAAGACATTATTGGAAACATCAGTAGAATCTACTGAATACAAAACTGGATGATTTTTGATTGAAATTTTTTTTACTTCCATTCTATATACCTTATTCAGTTAAACTGCATATAGCAAACTAAGGAGTAAACCTGTCTCCAGAATTCAACTCCTGTGTTGAATGATTGTCTAAACCAGCCTGTTTCTCCAATGCCTACATGAGTGAAGCCTAGACAGATTAACCTCCACGACTACAGTTTATCTTTTTAAAATAGACAACACAAAAAAGGCTGTCTGGACTGAGAGATGAGATGGGGATGATAAAGGCAAGGAAGAAAACTGTGTAAGATTAATGGCAATGCCCTCTGCTAGTGAAATAGAATAAAAAGGCAACCAAGAAGATGGAACACAAACTACCTATGAAGGCTGCCTTTCTTATCACTGCTGTTGAGAAAACTATCATAGTTTACAGAAGTAAGTTTGCTCAGAGATCCATTGTCAGTGGGAATGCAGAGCGCCTGTTTCAAAAACTAAAAAAAAATGAGAGCTGAAGTTGCAAATGCAAATTAATATAGAAAGAAAAAGCAAAAGAGGAAAGGTGGGGATGCTTAGTGAAATCTCACTTAAAAGATAGGAGAAAAAAAGAAGAAAAATAACAACTGGAAGAATCAAGAGGAATGCAAAGAAAAAAGAGAGCTATTTGTTGTCTCTTATCATGCTTTTAAGTCTCCTTCAGTTCGATTTTTTTCTTCAGTTTATGAGGGGGTTTAATACATATTTAAAAAAAAAAAAAAAAAAAAAAAAAAAAAAAAAAAAAAAAAAAAAAAAAAAAAAGAAAGGGAAAAAGACCCAATAAACTCTGTTCTTTTTCTCTTCAGTTAACTGTCACTTATTTTAATGCCGGGGAAAGGGCAGTGGGGGTGGGAGGGAAGTGTGTTATTACATTTCCTTACTAGCATACTCTAGTGACTTGCAAGCTGTCATTAGTCACCCTCTTCTCCTTAAAAACCTATATTTGATCACAGAATGAAAGAGGTATATGGACTAAGCAACCTAATGAAGTTGTTTCAGCCTTTTCTGCTACAGATCTGTATCTGCAGTTTTATTGTTACCTGCTGCCCAAACACAAAACACACTTTTTATTGATTTGTTGATGGAACAGTGTTATTCAATACTGCAAATGAGAGCACTTTGATCTTTTCATTTCCATATGTTTGGTAGTATTAAAAGTTTTTATGCCGTCTGTGTCATTTAATCTGGGATCCATCCTTTCACGATGAAACTCCACCTACGAAGATAAGCCATTTTTCCTTCCATATCAGTATCTTTTCTGTAAGTGGTTTTGGTTTTGTTACCATATTAAAAGCAACAGGTGTTACAGTACTGGTTCTCATTGAATACTTTTGCTGTTTAAGCAAAATATTATCCAGGATATGTAAAATAAAATAAAAATATTTATGTAGGATATATAAAGGAATTTTAAAGTGCTCTTTACAACTACATTAAGTTTTTAGCTGCTCCTTTATGATAGAGATAGTCTCTCTATCATAGCAGATAGAGAGACTATGATTCCTTTCAGGATATGTGTACTTGGGATATATTTTTTCTGTTCTATAAAAATCCTTATAAGAAAAAAGAGAGGGTTTTTTTTTCTTCTTAATGATAACAAGAATGTGTGGAATGTCATTGTTTTCCTGTGACTGAGAGTTTTGAAACTGAGGAACAATGACTTAAAATTGCACAGAATTAACATCTCAGGAGGCAATTCCTGAAAAATTGCCTATTCTGATACAGCTGTCTTTTTTACTTTAAGAATAAAAATATTCCTGTAATTGTGAGCTATTTCCTTTTCTATATTTTACTGAATTAAGTATAAGCATATAAAATGTTGATAAAATAGAACCATTCCCTCTGAAAAAGATCTCTCAGTGGAAGATTCTGGAGTAATTCCAACCACATCCTTCATACAGAAGATTAATTCAATTATGACTGAACAGAACAATACATACAATTTTGCTAATCACAGCATCTTAGATTTACATTAACTACGTGATGACTGAGAGGTAAAGAGTGTAAAGATCCACAACAGATAATACACTGAAAAAATTCAGAAGTTAGTGGATCTAAATTCTCTAATGATTTGACTTCATGAAAAGGAAGTGTCAGATGAGGAAAACTACTAGCAGCGTGTTTCAAGTCTTGGATTGGTCTTATCAGAAGTCTTTATTAGTAACTGAACAAAAGGGCAAAAGTACAGTAACAAAACAAAATTAGACAAAAATGTTGACAAAAAGGAAGATTAGATCTAGATATAATGATTTAAATGGAGGTAGCGCTGAGGGCTGGGTTAAAAAAATAATAGTTTGTAAAGTAAGACACATTTCTTCAGATAGGATGAATCACTGCATAGGATTTCATTGATTCTGAAGGAAGCTGGCCTGACTGCCTGCATAATTTCACACAGACAAAATTAGTTGAGAGGAATAATAGTTCCAGAGACCAATAAAAAGGAATTTAGAAACAAAGAAACAAACACACGCAAACAATAAAACCCAAACAAAGCCCCAAACAAAACCTCAAAAATTCCACAAATACTGACACTCAAATAAGTGACTTCAGAAAAAGGCCATTCAGATGCTTGGGGGGTAGAAAGGCATGACCTGTGTGAAGAAGAGGATGAGGAAACTGGAGAAAAGGTGGTAAAAATATAAGCTAAATCTGTGTTTAATGACATCTTATTATAAAGCAAGGTTAATATAAAAGATGGAGACAGACTCCTCTGAGGTGGCCCTTGAAAAGGATGAGACACAACAGTCTGGAGTTGCAATAAAGAAAATTTCCCATTGAATATAAGATGAGAATTATGGAAAAATATTCCACTTTTATATGTTACTATTGAAAAGAAATTTCTTCTTAGGAAAATAAAATAACTTGCTACACAATACTACACAATGCTACTCAATTCAAACTTTACACTATGGGTTGTACAGTTTGCTGCTACTGCCACAATCATCCAGAAACAATATCTTCTACTTGAATTACAGTGATTTTTTGAGGGTCATTGCTTGAATGAAATTGCTTCCTGAAAACCTCTGATCATCCTAGGGTTTTTTACTGAGAGGTACCAACCCCTCCATTTTAGGATAATGATATTGGTATTGGAGAGTATTTACATAGTAAACACATGCTTTTTGATTAAACCCTACTCTTGTACCACTGGAAATTTAGCAGAAAGAACAGCAGCTGAAAATTCCATGCTGAATATCTCAGTCTGACAGGTTTGGTCAAACTACTGACCTAAGCCACTACAACAGACTGAAGAAGAAATCTCTTTGGCAGCTACTTTGTCAAGAGAGAAATACAGAAAAGCTCATATATCCATGCTCAGAGGAATAATTGGCTACTTAGATTTTAAAAATACTAAGATTGAAGTACTAATAGTTATTTCCCTTAAAATATCTTAGGTATTACTTATAGATATCATGCTCAAAATCAGCTATATTTCTGAACATAACATATACACTATTAATATGTAACGAAAATGCAAACAATTGACCTCTTACTTGTTAGAAAGGTCTTTAAATATGTACTGATAGTATCCACCAGGTATCACCATCCTTGAAAAAGATATAGCCTAGAGTCTAGTTTGCCAAAAGCAAACCAAAATATGAAATAGAAATTATAAAAGAGAAAAATTAAGATCACTTTTTCAGCAGCACCTGTCACCATTAAGCAGAAAACCCAAACTAGACACTCTATTTACACTATGCATCACCACAGCCAATGACGGTGAGAGGAAAACAAAGCGGAAATTTTTTCTGAGTCATATATTTCGGATGAAATCTTACTTTCCTGACACATTCTTCTATGGACAAAAATTAGAGCAAGTAAATATGGCATATGGAAATTAAATCCCACCAAGCAAAATTTTCCTTTTTTTTTTTTTTTTTAAAAAAAAACTTGCTTCCCTCCACTTACTACGTATTGACTCTGAGGTTTGGTATCAAAAACTGGATATCATGCATCTGCTAAGGTCTTTCCAGCACTAAAAGGAAAGAAAGGCTTCTTTTTACATTACTCATGCAAATCTATTTTCCTATTCATACATTCCAGTATCGAGTTTTGTCTTCTTTTATCCTGTGCAGCAATTTGACAGTTGTTGATAGGAATTTATATGAATTACTGATAAAACCTCTAAGTTTTTCCAGAAGTCAACCTTTCCACTTCTGTGCTAGTCACTTAGCTGTCGTTAGTTTTGGTATGTTTAATAAGGCTTAAAATACAGGTCCTCAGACGTTTTAGAATCACAGAATATTTTTAAAAACTACCCAAGAAGATAGTTGCACCAAAAGAATAGTTTTCCTACTTAGTTTTATTTCTTCTCGTGTACTTATTTGATTTTGTTTCAATATGTGCAGTGAAACGCCACATCAAAAACAACATTTAAAAAATCTTTAGGTATTATTATAAGCCTTCAGTGACCATTATAGCATATTCTTTCTATTAGCCTACTCTTGTTTGCAAGATATAAAAGAAGTGGCAGTAAATATCAACCAGCCAATAGATTCCTTAACTGCTCACTCTTCAAGTTCAAATCTCTTGTGAGGTCTTAATTTGTCAGTGTAGGCAGTACTCATCGTATTACATCCCCTTTATATAATGCTGTAAGATTATTTCTTAATAAATAGAAAATCACTACTATTTCTTTAGTGTATTGCTAAAATCCTGCTCTATTTTAAAATCCAGAAAAATTATTTTATGGCATTAGCACTTTCATCTGTTCCGAATAACTCCCATGAAGACACTCCAGGAGGCAGAGATACAAAAATGAGTGGCTTTGCAAAGTAACGGTACAGAAGAATTCTTTTTTAAATTGTGATACGAATTGAGAACTCCAGCCTAGACTCAGCACACTTTAGTAGTATGTGAAAAAATTAACATTTCTTCTAATTCTGAAAGTGAACTCTCGGACTACAATATTTCATTTATAGATTCAGCTGTAATTGCTAATATGGAGTCTTATTGTAGACAGTGATTTGAAAAGGTTCCTAGCTGTTTACTATAAAACACACTGTTAATACTGCTGATCCTGCTGCATTTTTTTTTTTAATTGAGACATTCTTCACCTCCAAAATTGCATAATTTTTGTCTGCCAATAAAGTAATACACCAAGGTTTATCTAACCTTCCCAAGTTTCTGACGTCAATTACTTCTTTATACATTTATGCATAATTTGCTGGAAGGCCACAATTTTCACAATTGATAATGATCTCTCAATTTAATTTGTTTTGCAGCTTTGTTAGATATGAATGTTCTGTCTTTGGTTTTTTCTTTCTAACCTTCTGATTATTAAGGCTTCCACACTGTTTTGTGTAGGTGGCTGAGCCACTGAATCTTAATTCATAATTAATTTTCAGACAAGTTATTATTGTGGTATTTCTCTTTTTCCCCCTTTTGATCCTCTTGAGCTGTCTTTTAGAATAGTGCTATTTTATTATTTACATGGACTTACATTTAAAACATCTGCTATGATTTCAGCAAGGGGGATAATAAGAACAATTAGAGGTTAGCATCTTTACAACTGAACCCTGATATCTCATATCCACTGAAAACAAGGTGTGAGTAAATTTAAACAAATCCATTTAAATCAAAATGACATTTTTTTTCAGTCAAAATTGTAATAATAGGAGATGCCTTGGAATGAAACATTATGGAATTTGATATATCTGTAACTAGTTAAACTATATAACTCTTATATAAAAAATGTAATAAATACAAGATAGAACATTATACGTGTTGATGGATACAAGGAAAGATATTACTCATCTGTTTAACTTCTCAGATTATGAACAGATTTCTCTGAATAGTACAAAGAAGTTTTTCCCACTAGCTCTCTATGTATTTGGTGGCACTGTGGACTTCACTTCACTTTTCTGTTATGCACCAGCATCTCCCTGATAACATTTTAGAAGAAAATGCAACAGCATTTAATGAGTAGTGTGATACTGCCTGGCTGTGCTTTATGTCACTGGCTGCAGTAGTAAATTGGGTCAGAGAAATAGTGTGATTTTACTGTAAGCCTGTCATTGTCTCCACTTACCATGTGCAGGTTTGGATCTCTGAGCAGTTTTGATGTACATGCACTAGATATTCCCAGTGTTTCAAGGGGGCATTAGGTTAAAAACCATCCCGTTAGCTAAACCATCACTGAGTCATCCAGTGTGCACATAGCACTTTTTGTCTCCAGTGATCTTTGCATTGTATTTAGTGGAAGCTTTTTGCCTAGGAGACTGACAAAATCTGACCTGAAGCAAAGCCCCTGACCCTATACAATACAGAGGTGCAGGTCTCTCAACATCAGCCACTTCTAATGGTCTGGCCCCACTGCACCTAATTATTTGCTAATGAAGAAATGGTCTTTTATTTCCTCAGTTTACTGTGTCATTCACAATGTGTAAACATTCCTAAATGCATAAAGATGCAGAGTTTCCTAAAGGACGTTTAGGTAAAACATGAACTCATCTAAACGGCAGAAGTTGGCTTGGACTGCACCTGTTACTTCAATTTTTTTTAGAAACAGCTTTTATTTCCCTTATATATACAAGATGCTTTACATATAAATATGTGGCAGGGCCAGCAGGTTCCTTTACTCTCCTCTGGTGAGACCCCACCTGGAGTGCTGCATCCAGCTCTGGGGTCCCCAGCATAGGAAGGACATTGACCTGTTGGAGTGAGTCCAGAGGAGGGCCACCAAGATGGTTAGAGGGGTGGAGTGCCTCTCCTAGAAGGAAAGGTTAAGAGAATTGGGGTGACCAAACTGTGGCCTTTCAGTAACTGAAGGGAGTCTACAAGAAAGATGGAGTGACACTTCTTACAGGGTCATGTAGTGATAGAACCAGGGGGAATGGCAGTAAACTGAGAGTAGATTTAGATTAAATATTAGGAAGAAATTCTTTACCATCAGGGTAAAAAAAAAGGTCTCAATCCCATTGACTGTAAATAGAATATAGACTCTCAATTTAGGAATACAGCATCTCATAGTATAAGAAGATCAGACAAGATGATGTAGGATAATTTGAACCATAGCCGTATGACAAATTTTCAGGTCAGACAAGAAGATTAAAACTTTGTTTGCTGGGTTCAGGCAGTAGTTGGGTAGGCATTTTTGTAACTTTGATACTTACTGTTCGACTAAAACCTGATTTTAGACATCCGCAGTCTTTTCTGGCATGGACCTGAGTCTGCTACACAATCACATGTTCTTAAGTCTTATTCAAATAGAAAAGATGCCACAGTCTGCAGTGAGCCAATGCTGAAAATCTGCTGCAGCCTGTATTTTTTGCTTGTATTGAAGTTAATATGGTATTTTCTTTGGTTCAGTAAACTTGAATTAGAACATTAAGTTCTTAGACACGTTCTAAGTTCAGGGTGTATTGTAGATTTATAGATAAGCCTTCTTAGCAATTTCTCAAAACTCTGTGCATTGTAACAAAGTCCTATGAAATGCCTGAAAAGTTAGTAAGATGTATGTCTAGCTCTTAGCTTTTTGAAAAGGTCTATGTTTGATGCATTGCATCAGTAATGTAACCAATTCTTCAGGTAAGAGATGGTTAAATTTAATTTACTATTTAAAGAAGCAAGAGGGAATTTCTACGAAGTTGTTACTATCTCAGTCACTGAAGATGTCTTCTGCTAGCAGAGCTGATAGCATCCAAATGTCAGAACTGGCTTTCTCCTGTTGTGAGACAATGGTAGCTAGTTCGTGTAAAGATGTAAATTTGTGCCTTTTGTCACCAAACACTGAACGTACAGCAAAAAAATGCACAAACATTGAAGACACATTAAACATATTGTAAGATCCAAAAGTAAATAGCACCAATAAGACTAAAATACTTATCATTAGCTGCTATTCCCAAAATATTGCAACACCAGATTCACTGAAAATTGGAAATGCAGAGGTAATGATGAATAAAACAATTTGGGCTATTAAATACCGTCCATTATTTTCTGTCCATGCTTCAGTGAATGAAATTAAAAAGTTCCAGAGGCATAATAAGAAAGTCAATTTTACATCTTTCTAAGATAAACATATGCAGATATTCTTCCCAAGAAGGAAGGATTAAGAAAAAAGGTATATTTCAGATGCAAGGACCACTTTTTTATAATGCAGTTTGCAGCGAGGCAAAAGGCAAGTTCCCACCCCCTCAGGGCCCCCTTTATATTCTTTATTTCTCCTCCCTCACCCTCTCTGGCCCAAGGAGGCCTTGTACATGTCTGCAAACATGTTATCTCTCTGCATGGAACAGAGAGAGGTAGCTTGCTCTCAGCTTTTCCCTGTAACATTCTCCAAAATGCAGAAGAAAGGAAAAAACACCTAACCTGTTTGAAAAGGCATTTCACTGTTTTTCCAAGTGAAACAAGTTCTAGCTTTCCATTACAAACTCTTGTGCAATTGCACCTATCCCCACAATCTTTCAATAAGTTTTAATTTTCTTACTGTATACACAGAGGCTTTTTTAATCACAGCAGAACTAGACAAATCATGAAACCACATGCTTTGTCTGAAGAAATCTTGGTTTTAAGTATGCTTCAAAACTCTTGTGTATATATATTGGGTTAAATTTATTCAAATAGTGTTGTTAGCAAGGAAAAATGTGTTACCGGTATAGAGATTTTGGTTACAGGAGGTTTCTTTCTAACTAGCCTTATCAGAAACTTGAATGTAGCATAAAGAAATTCTTGTTTTAAATGAAAATGCACAGATTAAACTGAGTCTTATTCATTGCTTTGAATATTGTGGTTACGCAGTGTTTGACTGGTGGTGTGAAAGTCAAAACTCTCCTTGATTTTAGTATATGTGATATAAAGGATGTACTTCATAGCAGATTATTGCCAAGGCAAGGCATGGCAGTCAAAAATATGTCAGTGATAAGACTATTGTCTCAAAAAAACATACAGTTTATTTCATCTCTGAAACCCTTTAATTTGCCAAGAATTGAAAGAGTTTGTTCTTATCCCTCATATGCATAAAGGACTAAAATTCCGAGCTAGTTTCCATGCTTCACTGCCTTTCATTCATCTATTAACTGTCCTGATTAACATATATTAACACTGTCTGGAGCATGCTCTAAAATCACACTACCACTGGGAAAGTGGACTTAAGCTACTTGAATCATAGAGTCAAGTAAGTCAACATCAAGAAAAGCATCTCTGTTCACAACTCTCTAAAATAAAGTTCTTTCAAATAATTAGCATGCTACATGTAACAGGAACAGCCAGTTTATAGCAATATTGAATTCCACAATGAAGGAAATAACCCTGTTTGGTTATTATTATATTATTATTATTTGGTTATTAAAATATCCAGCCCAAATAAGGGCTGGATATTTTTCCTTTGGGCAGTCAATCTACTGGTTAGAGAAATCAACATAACCCACCTTGCACAATCATTCTGGTTCACTAGTTTTACAGTAATTCCTGAAGGCAGATTTTTTATGGACAGGTATATACAAGTAAATCAAGAGACAGCAGATATCACACAGGAAATCTCACATGTGGCAGAGTGTTCAAGAGGCATCTTACATTCTCCCTCTCAGGGTGGGACTATGAATTTTGGAACAATCCAACCACTTCTAAATTCGGTTTCTGAAGTGTACATGGTACTTGCCAAGAGACTAAGGGCAAAGTCACACACACATTTTGTACTAAATGACAAAGCACTCTGTAATTAGCCGTTGTTGGCCCAGAGACTTGCTACATCCAGTTTCTACTGAGATTTGGGTCACCTGAAAATTCTGGTCTCATCACCCATGTTTCAGTTGTGGTATCTAAAGCCAAAGATCTGAGAGAGAATGGGTGCTAACCCTCAACACTCTCAAGTGGGTTCACCACCTCAACATCTATTCTTGACCATGTATATAATTCTCTTGCACTAAAAATCTCTGAAGATTCTACTTCAGTGAAGGGAAAATTCTTCCAGATATCCAGGACTTATGAAAACTTTGGGTACTTATGTGGCCAACCAAATAATTCAGAAATATTCTCTGACAGTGAATTATCAATGTAATTGATTGAGTTTTTGAGAAGACATTGTGCATGAAGGTGTAAATGCATCGTTGGCACGTAATGTAGAGACTTTTATGCCTTGGAGGATACATGCTGGACTCAATTATCCTTGTGGGTCCCTTCCAACTCAGCATATTCTATGATTCTGTGATTCTGAAACTAGGGCACATGGTTCCTGGAGCCCTATGGATCTGAGAGTACACACTGGAAGGTGCTGAGACCTATCCCTTTCACCATTTTTAACTAGTTAAAATACACAATAAAGCCCCGATGCTTTAGCCATCAGAAATCTTATCCTTCTAGGCAGTGTGACAAGACGCCAGAGATGCAGCCTTGCAGCCCTTACAGAATCCACAAGAACGACTCGATTTATAATACAAAATTTTGCCAGGGAGCAGCAAAGTCCAGCCTGTTTGGCCTGATGACCATCCATGAGGGAAGTATGACCCCAGAAACATCAGAGCCCACTGATGGGAAGCAGTCCTGTAGGGACTCAGCACTGGGAGCAGAGTCCAAGGACTGGTCCACTGGCTCCCTCAACAGCACCAGACACATCTAACAATGAATCAGGCCCAGCTAGTCTGGCCAGGAGCAAAAGGAGATGACACCAGAGACAAGGATAGAGACAAGGCTACAGCAGAGGTCCAAAGTCCATCAATGAGTCAGCACTAGAGACAGGAGACAAACTGCAACTTTTATCCAAAAGACCCACCCAGGAGAAAAAATTTCCAACAGTGCAAGCCTTGGGGCCACCAAGGAGATAGGACAGAGAAAACGCTGGAAATCAGCACACCTAAAACATATCTTGGGCAGGAACTGATTGCTCCAGGCTACTGTGAAATGAGGTTCCTAGCCCCATAGGCTCTGTGCTGGGGGGAGGCCCCAGGTTAAGCTGGGCAAAGATAGTTAGGGCTGAATAATGCCCTCAGAGCCCTGACAAACTTGTAATTAGGCTTACATCCTAAAAAGAAACTAAAATGAGATGACAAATAACTGATGGATAAATTTTTCAAACACAATGTTTAAACTATTCTGATCCTACTTTACTCATTGTTAATTGATGCACTGAAAAAAGCACAATGCAGTATGTTTTTCAAAACAATCATCAAACAGCAGCTGAAACTGTACTCTTGACACCACTGAATATTTAACTTTGCAGGTATACAAGTTAGGAAAATTAGTTGTATGAGAAGTGTAGCTAATTAGGAGTTTTTCTATTTGACATAACAAACTGAGTTACATATATAGACCTTTTACCCAGAAGAAGTTATAATTGACTTGGGAATGGAGCATAGAACATGATAACTTGCTTGGTTGGAATATCTAGACAAGTACCAGTACTGGTTCGGTATCAAGAATTTTGATAAGTTGCTCATGTGATTAAATTATAGTAATAATATTGTAAACATTCATATATTATTGATTTAGAATTGAAATAAATATACAGAAGTGATTTGCATAGTCAATAAGAATTTAAAAAGATCCCAATTCTGTATCGTCAATGAAGGAAGAAATGCTTGGAAAGAGAACACATAAAGAAAACAGTATTTTTAAAGTCTACAAACAGTTTTACTGGAACTTCCTGTCTACAAAAAAACAAGCTAAACAGTTTTTGTCCTGCTGTTTTATGTACACTGGGCCTGAGCTGGAGACAACTGCTTTGATTTAACAATAAAGAAACTGAAGCCTGAGATTCCATTAAATAATACTGGACAAAAGTGCAAAAATAAACCCTCAGAAGTACTACAGGTTTACTGCATCCTAGCTAATATGAATTAACAGTATTGTTACCTATGGCATATTTTAACATCATTGCATAGTTCTATACAGGCAGAACTGTACCGAGCTAAGAAAAATATTTGAAAGAAATTATTGGTTTTGGCTTCTTGAGTTTGTCAATAGCAAAAAAATAACACTTAGTTCATATCTTCTCCACTCACTTTTTTCCTTTTTTTTTTTCTGCTCTTTTTTTTTTTTTTTTTTTCCCCACTGAGTATTGTGATGTCATTAACAGAATTTGGGAAATTTTGTAAGGCAGAAATGTAACATAAACACTTTCAGCAAGGTAAACAGATATATTTGTTTCCCAAGATCAGCTGCTCTCAGTGAGATTTACTTAAGATATACCCACATTTACTTAAATATACACACATTTTAGCAAAATAATGACATAAGAGCATACATGAATATATTATACCTACTTGTCAGGAAGACGTAAAAAATCAGGCTAACAGATAAAAATAAAGAAATGAGAACAACATACTTAAGTTGATTTCCTAAGAAAATTAAGCACATAAAATAATGCTTGCCTGTTTGTCTACTGGAATACTCAGATGTGGCAGCTAAATCTGAGAGCCAAATTTGATAAAGAAGTGTGGGGGGAAGAAATTATTAAGTTCCTCCAAATTTCTCGAAAATCATTTTGTTTGCATACTGCTAATGCTCTTTTTATTTTTCTTGTAAAAAAACCTCCAGATTTTAGTTTATATGTGCTTAGCAATAAAAAATTACACTGACACAGCACAATTGCTTGCTTGGAATATTCTGAAAGAAAAGAGATTAGGGCAGGATTGAACCTTGTGTTCAAGGTTAAGACAACCAAATGTACAGTCTGAATGTTGGCTCGTACATTCCCTTAGCAGTCAGTGCTAATTGTGTCAGGGGAGCAGGAGAGGGATTCCATTCAGCCCAAGAGAATATGTGACTGGTCACTTGCCGGACCAAACTGTGGTGATTATTTGTGGCATACCCTTACCCAGAGAACCCCACTATTCAAATAGCACTTTAAAACTTCTAAAAACTTGTACTGGAGAATTATGATAATTTTATTGTACTCTTAGAATGAGTCCTTCTGCAAGAATTTCAGGGATTGATGATAAAGAAAGAGAAGTGGAAGGGCACAAAGCTTATAATTAGAATTATGCATCATTGGAGAATCCATTTAGTAAAACAATTTATGTACTTACAAAGAGTTAACCAGTCCTCCTGAATATACAGTATTTATAGCCTCAATAATTAAATGAAGTAGTATTCATAATAATTCTTTTAACAAAAGAAGTTTAGTCACTGTCCTATCTGAGTGACTTGAGGCTACAGTCACGCTTACTTCAAACATTTCAGATTTTTAAATCTTAGATTAAATTTTCAGACCAGACACCATAATTAGAATCTCCTTAATGCCCTTCATTAATATAAAAGTCACAACAACTTGTTATAGACTAACATTCTAATGCACAAAACTATTATAAAAAGTCCTCTAGGAATTGGTTCTGTTTTATCTGTGGTAATGAGTCTTCTATATTGTCTACATTTTCACAGAACAGTTAAGAAACTTTACTTTGTGACTTCTGTTTCCCCTGGGGTCTATTTCAACTTACACTAGCACATGGGAATGAGCAAGTTTTCAAGGTAACAGATTCTGTTAACCTCAATAATATGTAAGTTTACAGAATGGTCCTACTGGCCATAAGACTCCTTGCATTTACCCTTTATTTTTTTTATTTTTTAATTAGGGTAGCAAAACTTAATTAGTTCTAAATGTTGAAAAAGAAGACACAGACATACCAAGATAAGGAATTGAAAATACGGGTCATGTTTCTTTCTACCAGTGAAATATTGTTGTTTGTAAAATGTACACTTCACAGGTATACTTGTATCTCCTATAATGCATGCTGTAATAAATACAGTGAATATTATTCTTTTGGTGATTAACACATAAGCAGTATTCGTTTACTCTGACACGTAGTTTCGTAGTTTCATTCTCACTTCAATTATCTTGCAAATGAGCAGTTAAAAGAAACAAGTTTGAGAGAATATTGTCTTCTAATGAATAAGATGCTGCAGATAAAGTCATCTGGATAAACATGCAGGATAAACATTTACAGCAATTATAGTCATGGCCAATATGCACCTTTACACAAAACTGAGCTGTAATTCACAAACTACCTATAATAAATACTATAAACAATTATTCCAGGATTTCTCCTGGAATGGTGATGATGATGATGATGACGACAATGATGATGAAGATAATAATAATAGCAACTATAACAATAATACAAAAAAAAGTTCCAGTTTTAAGCTAACATTTTACTGTATTTAATTTTTCCAGACAAAGTATTCCAAAAACAGGACCCCAGATAAAAATTCCCAAAATCCACTATCTTTAATCCTCACCATTCTGCTGTAAAAAAGTAACACAGCTGCTCTTAGAAATGACATGCATACCAAAGGTGCCCTACATGGAAGTTAATGGGAGGAGTTGCTTTCTGGATTGAAAAAACACACCTAATCAAACTGGGATTATTATGGTTTTGTGTATTGTCAGTGAACATCACTTGCAGTCACCTATAACAATGGAAGCAGAGCAGTAAGAGCACACTGCACTAGAGACTAGCTAAGGATGATGCAAGACCTTGAGACAAAAGGATAGAGGTTAAAGACTTTGAAAGCTTTAGGAGCTCTTCATGGACTAATTTCACCTGAATTTGTTATATTGAAAAAAATAGGTACCCCCATCAGCAGAAAGCAAAGCATGAACCTTCCTCACAACCTGTAGATGAGAAAAAGATTTTTTTTGCACTGTTTTTTGTGCTGTTCATTTTGCGCGAAAAACCAGGGGCAACTTGCCCACTTTAAAAAAGTGTATTCAAACAACTTTCAGATCCCCAGAAATTCTTTAAATTTTCCAAATGCTTCACAGCATTGCCTCTTTTTTCAGATTATGTAACAGCAAATATTTTTAAAGTCTATGTATTTTCATTACTACCTCACAAATGTGGGGACAATAATGGATTTGCAAGAAAAAGACCCTGTAAAAAGTAGTGGAAGGTCTATACAAGTGATAGTGCAACACAAAACTCAGAGCAACGTTGAATAGAATATGAACAGGGGAAAGGGAAAGCTGAAACTTTATGAGATCTTACACATAAGCGCCCTCATAAAGAATTAGCAGTTCCACAGCACAATCCTCTGAAGTGCCTTTTAGAGAAACTAAAGGGTTTTAAACCAAAGACATATACATATAACTCATTTTTCTACACAGAGAAAAAAAAATCAAAGCATCAAATAGGGAATTTAGGTTGAAGAAATTATGCTTACTTATTACCTAAAACATCCCATGGGAGAACATTTATTTTAATATATTTTGCAATTTAAATATAATTAGCATGATATTAGCAATTCCAACAACAAACACCTAAATTGGCAATTCAAAATGCTGACTTGATTTCATTTTTGTTCAAAGTAAAGGTACAACTTAGAAGTATTACTCTCCTTTTGTTTAACAAATTGCTATATTATAATGGGAAAGACCTTTAACATATTAGATATACTCAAATACAATTAAAAATGGGAATATGAGGGTGCCAAGTACTTCTCCAAATTTATTTATCAATTTGCAATGATGAGGCCTTAAAATGTAACTGCAACTGCTGTTTGTTTGAGAGTGAATGAAATGACATATTGTAGCTTCTCTTGATGCACCTTTCTGAGACTGGCTTCACGGGACATACTTTACTCTGAGGACCAGAGCCTCATGACAGCCCCATTCAAATCTGTGTTTCTGGGCCATTTGTCAAAATGGAGTGTTTATTGTTCCTTATTTCCCTGTTCTACAATGGCACACGCGTGCCTGCCAGAGTCTGGACTTGGAGCATGTGGTTTGCTGCAAGGTCACAAGCTGCTCCAGTACCCTGGGAGCACCAGCTAATCCTGGCACCTTTCCATCATTCCCTCTTCACTTGCTGGTTACTCATGAGAAGCCTCAACTTGGTGGTCCACCTTTTGCAGGAGTTGCAGCACAAGGAGCAAAAACTTTGGCAGTGTAGACTAGTAGTTCCTCTGTTGTCTCCTAAAGGGGTCTTGGACATTTCTCCTAACAGCACTTTATTCCTAACCTTTTCTAATTCCCACTAACTTGCTTGTTTCCAATCCTCTTTCAGGTTTTTGCTACTTTTTTTTTTTTTTTTTTTTTTCAATTTGAGGAAAACAATTACATGTGCACAAAATGATGCATTATGTTTACATTTTTATATGTGTGTATTTTTGGAAACTATCACACCTTTGTCTTGACTTTTAAATCAAAGTAGTTTCTACAACTCCTAATATAACATACAATTGTAAAATCAAATAATCTATGGCCTAGGTTAGCTTCCTATTAAATTTAATTTTTATGGTTGGGTAAATTTGCACTTGCTTTTTCATATGCAGATCAGGGATTTTTCAAAAAAAATATGGTGGATGTGAAAGCCAATCGAAATTATACAAACACTTTAAAAACTAGTTATGTTTTTAACATTTGAAAGCCCTGGTAAAAATTACTATATTTAAGCAAAGAATAGAAACTAATTACTCAACTTACATTGTTTGTTTCCCAGCTGCTAATTGTTTCTTCATATCTATCAAAATAAGCAAATGCTTAAACTTTAAAATCACTCTTTGGATTGATCAGAGTTTTCTACATATATTACACATTCACCCTTTGAGCTGGGAATGATGAGTTGTAATTAGCTAAATTAACCATGCACTCATATGGCTGATAGAGGGAACCCTTCTGATAGTAAAAATTGCAAATATACCTGAAGTTTGTATTTGCATATGCCAATTTAAAATTTAAGCTCTGAAACTGGAAATAAAAGTTTTGGTGACTGAATGCCAGGAGCATGACAACATTTTCCTGGAATGTGATTTAAAAAAAAGTCTGACCATATAATGGTCAGAGTTATTCTTTCACAATTTTTTTTAGAATAAAAACAGAGAATCCCCAAACTCTTCACTAAGTTCTTACTCCAACTTGTCTACAGACAGTAAGGAAGATGAATCTACCAAGATGCAATGGTTGGTAGTTATGTTCTTGTAAGTCACTTCACGATCATATTTCAAGATTTCAAAAGGTTGAAGAGATAGGTAGGACAAAGCATCAGTTTGTATGTATTAAAAGACATCCAGATTCCCTGCATCCCTCCAAACTTCTCCTCAGATTTGATTCTGGAAAAGTGTGGTTTGACATTGTTTTCTCATGAAAATTTTTCTTCAAAGGTCTGTGGAGTTTTTTATATGACAAGCCCAAGAAATTTCTTTGCTCTTGAACAAGCTTAGGTAATATAAATTATTAAGAAAAAAAAAAGAAATTAGATATGAACTATTAGGAAAACTTCTGTTGATTTACAGCTGTTCATCTCTTTTCTTTAATTAAGCCTTAATTAAAACACAACCCTAATTAAAAGCATTGCTTCCATCAACAGAGAAATTGCAGCTTTACAAAAATGTGAACAGCAGTGCTCAGTGGCATCACTTCAAATGCACATGTGCTACATAAAAGCTCTTAATATGGTCTGAGAAGAGACTGACATAATAGCCTGTGTCAGGGCACTGTTTGCTAATGCCACTGCACACACAGTGACACGATACACAGAGTGGAGTAACACAGTGGCTCATGTCAAAGAACCAGATGTAGCACTTTGCAGATGTCAAGGTACATTGAGCTTTTGTGAACATCAACATGCCTAGAAGCAATATCAGATCATCACAGTATGAACTGAAGACAGTAGACTATAACAGTCAGAAAAAATCTCATTTCATGTAATGTAGATAACTGTTGTTTACGTTTAAATATCATAGTGATGCTAATTATAAACAATGAAGAAACTTTTGTTTCTTATCTTATTTTATTGCATTCCTGTATGCTACCATGGCTTGAAAAGATATGTGGATGCTAGCTAAGCAGGATGTACAAATATTCAAGACAAAACTATACAGATGAAGGAAAAAAAAAAAAAGATAGTTGAGATAATAAATATATCAACTGATACACTGAGAAATCATAAAAAAACACATTTTATTAGGCGAAAAAACCCGATTTATTAGGAAAAAAACCCGAAAGTCCATGCCTCATCATTATGGAACAGTTCTGGAACATTTACAATTATTTCTTTAAAATAAAATACTGTCACTTTTTTGCTTTATGATGCTACAGGCATATGCTGTCTTTATAACATCATCCTAATTAAGAAAACTTACCAACAGGGAAAACACTAAAATTGTTCTGCTCATTTTGTTGCAAATGATAAATATATCTTGATTCACAGGGCTAGACATTGTCCCATGGTATTCACTGGGATTAAATATGTGCATCTTTAAGCTAGTCTTTGTTCTAGAGAAAGGGTTCCCGCCTCTTCCAGCGGCTTTTAGAAAGCAGAAGGACATATTTGAGAGTTCATTTGTAAAACTTGATCTGTGAGTGGGTACAAAGCTGCAAACAGTTAAAGCTGGCAAAGAGGGTGATATAAATATGACTGGGCGTCACTAGATGTCACTATTGCAAACGGGCTTGTGCTTCTGTTTATCAGAAAATAGCAGGGTGTGTAGCTTGGGGAAATTCGTTTTCAGAAGTGCTTGCTGCTAGACGGCTGTCTTCTTCTGCATTTGGAAAATGCAGTGCATCTTTTGATGGTCAAGATATCACTAAAGTGATAAACAGTTCACAAAAAAGGCAGCATTTAAATCCATGCTTTGCTTTTTACATATTGTGGGTGATATAAAGTGTAAAGGTCAGACAACCTAAATGACAGCCATTTGTATGCTGGGCTATTGTTAAAGATTATTAAATGCTGTCAGATAACAGTGTGGTCAGGGAAAGAAAAAGGAAGGTGTATTTATGTATTTATGAAATGCAGTATTTTGAAAAGTTTTGAAACACATCTGACTGAACCTTTATGATTTCAGTCTGAATTTGAAGTTGCCTTTCTCTTATAGGGAATAAAAGTTCATCACTGTGTTCTCCTGAGAGGTCACAGTCGTTCTTTCGGTGAGGAGTTGGAACTCTCAGATATGAAATTCAGGGCTATGTGTTATTTGTAGTTTAATACTTGAGGGTCAGGACTGAGAAGCAGGCCTCTGAGATTTATATCTTGACTTTGCAATCAACTCTTTTTGTGGACTTCAACAAGTCACTTATCTCCCCGTTTCAATTTCCTCATCCTCAGAGAAATGGAATTAAAGAGTCTGAAAAAGGAAAAGTCCTTTATTTTTTTTTTTTTTTATTTTGTTCAGGTATTGTTTTGGGGTTGGGGTTTTTTGTTTCTTTGGTTTTGTTTTGTTTTGGTTGGTTGGTTTGGTCGGGTTTTTTTGTTGTTCTACTTCTTTCAGAAGGCCTTATTTTTAACACAATCACCATTCAAATTGTACAATGTGAAAAAAATTATTTTAGTGTGTTGACTTTTAGCAAATTTTGAGATATACTAGCTAGGAAACATTCAAATCCTTAAAACATGAAAACAGTTTTCTAATTCATGTTGCATAATTTAGGAATCAACACAGCGGAGTGTTAGTAAACAATGGATTTGTCCCAAAGACATCTATAACAATCAGTACTGTCACTACTTGTTGCACTAGGAAATATGACTGAATTTACTGAAGAATAGAGTTTACTGCAAAACCGTGTCATGAAAAGTGTTGTACATTCATCTTTCCTAAAGCAAAAATCTTCTTATTAGTCTGAATAGGGACCACATGATACCCATTGTTGTATACACGCATCTTGGAGACTATATTCATCATGTTTAGACTCAAATTTTAATTTGAAAATTATGCTAATAGAAAAAAAATCTACAGAAAGAAATTAAGCATACATATTCACCAAGACAATATAAAAGACAGCTTAGCAACAAAGTATCCTCTAAGACAAGAAGTATCTGTTGTTTAAAAAAAGTCATGAAAGTGTTAATAGTGTGTGCATTTGTATATACAATTGTATAATACATACATTTGTAAAGATATTTCAAGAAGCAAATAAATATTTAAATATCCAGGCCAAAATACAATGCAGTGCAATTGAAAAGAGGCCAAAGGATGAAACATGTTATTTATCTTTTTCTTTTGCTGAAGTAATTTAAAACGTTTGAAGTTATTACTAATTATGAAATAATCTCACCAGTTCACTCCCAAAACTTCAGCGTCAGTCTAGAGGAAGAACTAGAAATTATTTAATTAATGTACGGCAAATAGTCAAGCTTAAATTGTGTCTCATTAAAAAACCTCTTTCACTGCTGGCTTCTGGAAAATCAGTGTTTCCACTTACATGTCCAGGGCTAGAGCGAAAATAAGAGGCAATTAGGGGAACATTAAACTATTGTTTACATCAAATTAAAGAAGTTTTATGATGCAGAAACTACCGAATAAAGTGATTCTGCACATAAACCAACAAAATGGATGAAGTTAAGCAGAGAAACAACACAGCATCAGCTTCCTATGAGATGTACAGCAGAGCAGTATAAATTAGCTGATTCTGTTAACTGGCTTAGGTGAATGAGTTTGCCTGTTTTAATTCCAGTTGTTTCAAGTAGTAAACACATTTATGATTCCTTTGTTGTGACTGATGTGATGCCAACCTGGACTATATGGGGATGTAAATATTAATGAGGATGTCAAGTACTGGATTACTTTATAGAGCTTCTTGGATTTGGAGAATACCTAATGGAAGCTGTTTGCTTTTAATTCCCATATTTAATCTTGAATAATTTGTGCAAATTTCAGAACAAGCACATATGAACATATGGTGTTTTAAATCACAGCAGAAGGTCCTGATAGGAGTAGGTTTACCAAAACTGAAGGGAAGTGTTCTGTTAGTTTAAAATGGCTTTTATGGAATTTCTAATGAGATGATAGAAGATATTGCAGTCATTTCCCACATGGAAGGCACTGAATACTAGCCACCTCTGCCTCTTGCTTTATCATCAAAACTAGATCAGGAAAAGCTGATGTCTTCCTGCACAGCTGGAGCTTCAAATTAAGTAGTAAATCCTCAAGACCAATCTTTCCTCAACACTGTTCAAGCAAGAGCTTTGTGACAGCAGTTTGGTGGAAAACAAAGACTGTGCGTTTATAAGCAGCTATAAATAAGCACAATATATACATAAATATACATTCAAGAATTATAGAGGTACTGAGAGAATAAAAGTTGTGACTGTTTTTTGTACAGCCATGAGAAACCTATATTGAAACACCCAGTAAGGAGAATCACTTGATTTTTCAAACTGCTGTGATTACAATCCCACAATTAACAATTAATCCATTCCACCAGCTCTAGAAGTACAAACTACAAAGAGTACAGCTGGTTGGGAATATATGAGGCAACAGTCTACTTAGTTCATTCTGTCCACAAAAAAAAATTAAATGCCATATAGATATAGATATCTAGCCTAACAATTTCAATAAGTGCATCAGCACTGACACTATTTTGCTTTATAAATTTCAAGGGAAATAACATAAAAAAAATCCTCAGTTCTTGCATTCTGAAGCCTCCGAATGCATGTATACTATGTGGAGAGTCTGAAATAAAAAAATCACAAGTAGAATTGCAATATTATAGGAAAAAAAGAAAATCCATCAACTTCAATATAAGAAGTGGTTGAGCTCTCTTTGACAGTGGGTTCATAGCCTTCAAATCAAGTTAATAATTTTAAGTCATATTCATTTACAATTGTCTGTTATAAATCAGATTCCTTTCAGCAAGCATCAGAGAGACAATGAGTGACCTAGACTTCTTTTCTCAGTTCCCCTTAAATTTGATAAACAGAATGTACAGTTCTTACCCTCTGATTCAAGAAGCTCTGGTGCCCATTCTTGCTTCCCCTGTATTATAGAGCTGCTCATTTTTTAGTGATTAAAAATCCTGTTTCTTCTCTTCCAGTGAATGAATATCAAAGTAACTGCAGCATAAAACTGAGTAATGGAAACATTATTTTTTTTTCCATCCACTTAGACATCAAACTACGCTACAGTCTTAGTCTCAAAGTAAATGTCAGAACAGAACCTAAAAGAACTTTAGATAAATATCAGGTATCTGAGACCTAGGTTCACTGATACCAACATAGTAAACGCTTTACTACCTAAGAGAAAATCAATAAGCAAATGTAAGATATCATTAACTATTTTAGTTCTGTATACAGGGAGATATATCCAAATCTCATAAGTAAGAAAGACACTCCATTGCATTTAGCTACAAGCACTGTCAAATTTTGCTTCTATTTATTTTAACTTCTGGTACATCGAAGCAGGAACACAGTGCCTTTAGGTACTGTTGTTGCAAGATTAACTTCTCTGTTTTTAAACACCAACGTTTTAGTACAACAACTTCCTGAAGTAGATGCCATTCATACACACAGACAAGTGAAGAAAAGGGCATTTCATGTTTGTATCATACACATTTCTTACAAAGTTTTATACAAATGCCTTTGCAATGGCATTTTTCTTCTTTCACCAGTTGAACTGACTCAATAGAGAAACCAACAACCAGTTAAAACCTGGATTTACTCTGCAATTTACAACATCCAATAATCATTCCAACTTTGTCTTTTCATTCCAATATTTTACATGTGATGCATAGTGATACTTAACCATGACTGTATTTAGGTCTATATGAATGGAGTTAAATTGCCAAAATTAAAACATTTTGCATCTGTGTAGAGTTTCTTCTCTAACACCACAGTAATGGTTAGTTTCCCTCCCAAAAGCAATGACTCCCTTAAGCTGTTTTTTTTCAAAGTCTACTTAATTTTAAAATATTCATATGAAAAAAATGCAGTTGTCACTTTTGAGTAAGAAACACTATCTCATGTTTATATAGGATAGATTCCATCTCTTCTGTGGCTGCCTGCTTTGACCTTGGAGGTTCTGTTATCTCTCTACCTGGAATTCCTTCTGCAGCAGTCCTGTCCAGGTAGTCTCTCAGTAGAGTTTTTCCTCTACTCCGTTACAGGAGAGAAGGGGGCATGGCCCCCCTCACCCGGGCCAGACTTGGCCCAAGGTGGGGGTGCACACCCGGGCCCAGCAGGACTGACTGCTGTGCTGGCTCTTCCATTTTCTTCTGTGCAACAACCCTTCTCTTTTGTTTTCCTAAATATGTAATTGGCAGAGGCCTTACCAAAACTTTTGATAGGCTTTGCTCCAGAAATTCATCAGGAAAAAAACTATTTTCAGCCCCATGGGGAACTGGCCAGTAAACCCATGACAGACACTTTGGGGTAACCTGATTGCACCCTTCTAGTACTTGAAGGGAGTCTTCAAAAAAGATGGAGAGAGACTTTTACAAGGGCATGTAGTGATAGGACATGGGGGAATGGATTCAAACTAAAAGAAGGCAGGTTTAGATTAGATATTCAGAGAAAATTCTTCACTGTGAGGGTGGTGAGGCACTAGAACAGGTTGCCCAGAGAAGTTGTGGATACCCTATCACTGGAGGTGTTCAAGGCCAGAGCGGATGGGGCTCTGAGCAAACTGGTTTAGTGAGAGGTGTCCAGGCCCATGGCAGATGGCTTAGAACTACATCTTTAAGGTCACTTCCAACCCAGATCATTCTACAATTCTATGATTCTACGACTCTATGATTATTAAGCAGGCATTCTGGGATGTCTCACCTGGAAATGCATTGTCTGATCTTGGTACACTTTTGAAATGCATCTTATATAGATACTGAAGACAACTGTACTAACCTAAATTCTCTTAAGTTAGATTATTTCCAAAAATCAATACCTAAAGAGCTGAGAACTTTATTCACTAATACTGAAACTACCCGAAATTATTACAATTCTTAAAACAGTGGTAGAGGAAAGAGGCCTAAAGATGGTCCCTTTTATTTCTCTTTTACAACTGAGTAGTAAGGAGATCTGTCTGGCATTCAGTAAAATGCAATGATGATGCATTAAAAAAAAAAAGAAGCTATACCGATAAAAGCAAAACAAGATGTTTACATGAACTCTATTAAAATGTTTTATGCTTCTAGCAATAGCAGCTGGAAGAATAGCAGCTAGCTAAACATTTCCTTCTTCAGATGCATTTCTGTACAGTGAAGAAACTCCTGAGGAAGCTCTAGAAGACTTTGCCATGAAAACGGTAATTTCTGCATACAAAAGCAAACTCCTCAGCACATAAAAATAATTTGCCTGTATGACCACTAATTGGAAATTCATGGTCCTCTGAGAGTGAGAGGACTTAAGAAGACAGGAAAGATATTTTGCCAAACCCAGTGTATAGAAAGCAATTCTATCAGAACCCTCCTGGCTTTGGGGACCTTTTGTGAACTGAAAACTACAGCAAGATTGGCACTTTCATCATTATTTGATATAAATAAAAATCCTCTTACTTGTTCAACTGACAGTGGGTTCCATGACAATAATTTAAAATATAATAAAAAACCTTGCACTGTTTTATAGGTCATGTGTTTGACAGAATACCATTCGAGGTATTAGGTCCTGAGTCTCCTACTTAGAAAGGTTTTTCAGAAGTTAATCATAAACATAACCTAGCAGATTAAAACCCATTCTAAATACATATGTAATACACAGTGTTTTTAATAACTTCTGAATATATCTTATCAAGATTGTAAGCTCTCTGTGAAATCCTTTAAGAATGTCACAGCTTTTTCTTTGTTTACCAAGGCCAGAATGTAAACCTCCAAGTTTTATCTGGTAAA
>NW_020956031.1:341294-343019 GCF_003031625.1 Empidonax traillii
AACATAACCTAGCAGATTAAAACCCATTCTAAATACATATGTAATACACAGTGTTTTTAATAACTTCTGAATATATCTTATCAAGATTGTAAGCTCTCTGTGAAATCCTTTAAGAATGTCACAGCTTTTTCTTTGTTTACCAAGGCCAGAATGTAAACCTCCAAGTTTTATCTGGTAAAATGGCAACATTGTTCAGCCAAAGTGACTGAAATCACTCTTATGTTTGTCAAAAGTAAATTAAAAAAATACATGTGTTACCATGTTTTTATTCAGTGTTAAAAATCTGATATGATTTCCAGCTTGACGGATTTTAGACACATGCATTGGACTTTAGCAGCTCACATGAAGAAATATTTTGCAATTAATAATTTTTAAAGTAGTGCCCTCCATTACTCACTTATTTATGTAGGAAAGATCAAGAGGACTAACGTTTCAAAACACAGTAGTTTTGTTATGATGTTTAACATGAATAACCACAAAATTATGTATGAGAAAGATTAACATAGCAACCTGTAACTGCTCATGTCAAAGTTCTGCGCAAGGAAGTTCTGTGAAAGCGGCTATAAAGTTGTAAATGGGAAATTTTATTATTTTTCATTCTGAATTTAAATATATACATTTCAACAGATATATATATATATATACACCTGCTCTATGAGGTAAATGACAGCCACATACATACACATAGACACAAAAGTGTACGTGTGAATTTTAAGTATAAACACACATAGAGAGACATGTATACACAAGAGACCATAATAAGTGTTTTCTATCTCATCAGTTATCTGGGATGATAAATGCTTTATGCCTTTTGTATTCATCTCATTCATATGCTAAATGTATTAATTTCCAGGAAATTTCTAGTCTTGGCCTGCTAAGGTTCAAAAGACTGTCTGAAAAGTGTGTTGGCATAGAGACAGACAAACTAACAAAAATTCTTAGTGAAGTAGGAACATTCGCAAAAAATTGCACCTGATTTCAGATCTTTGTGGTTTATGTTAATCCCATAGTATTTGACCTCTGATCTATAAATCTTTACAGAATAAATAAAATTTCAGTACACCAAAAAGAGACAATTACAAGTTTGCCTGATGAGTTCTGACAGTAAATGAAACCAAAAAAAGAGTTTGATTAATGGTGAATTTCAGTTTCTGTCAGGCATTTTTTATTGTTAATAATCCTTAGCATTCCAAGTGGATGGCATTTTGAAAAGCTAAAAAAAAAAAATTACCTACACCAGACTAGTTGGACATAACAAAAACCATTGTGTATCCATAATTCATGTTTTATTTTTTCTGGGTTTTCCTCCGTTAACTACCATAAACAAATCAAGTTCTGGGATTGCCTATGCTGATATGTCAAGTCTTAATGGGAGCCTCAAGTCTAGGAGGAGCTTGAATGAAAATTTGACTTGCATACCAGAGTTGTGGAACTTGCTGTAACATGGGACCTCACATTCTGTAGTAGTAAATCTTTTGTCCTAAAGAAAACAGGTTTACTGTCAATTGAAAGTGATTTTTTTTTTTTTTGGCAATGGTCTTTATGGTCAAATCAAGCATGCAGGAAGAAGAAATCCAGCTAGTCAATCCTAGGTAATGCTAAACTAGGAAGTGCTGGTGTAGAGGCTAGCACTTGACTAAGTTCTTATGCCACCAGTAAATACAGTTCCATTCCAAAGTCAGTAAACTTATTTATGCCTCTCTATATGGCTATAAATCACTATTT
>NW_020956031.1:343670-402186 GCF_003031625.1 Empidonax traillii
TCAAATCAAGCATGCAGGAAGAAGAAATCCAGCTAGTCAATCCTAGGTAATGCTAAACTAGGAAGTGCTGGTGTAGAGGCTAGCACTTGACTAAGTTCTTATGCCACCAGTAAATACAGTTCCATTCCAAAGTCAGTAAACTTATTTATGCCTCTCTATATGGCTATAAATCACTATTTTAAACCAATTTGATGATCTCTAATTCACTTATTCATGATTTTAAAACACTTAGGACTGAAGTGTCTGCAATTGCCTAAGGGATAATGAGGTATGAGTTGAGTCAGAGAGACGGTGCAAGTCCATTACAGTAAAAAGTACTAAGTGAAGTGAAAAAAGTGAGTTTAAAGACTGAGAGTGCTTGACCCACAGGAAGGAGGCTGCCATTCCTACATTGTAGAGTGGGACTATCAAAGACAGAGTAGAAAGATGGTTGGGGGTGAAGAGAACAAACGGAGCACAGAGCAAAGACACTTTGACAGAAATTAGATGCATTGAGGAATAGCACCTGACTTTAAAGACGAGAACGAAGGTTCACATTTCACATATAAGAACAAAGTTGAAGTCAGTGAAGAGTTTCCAGGGGGAGCAGTGACACACTAGAAAGAGAAGAGTGGAAAATTTTATAAGAGGGGAAGGACAGAGGAGGAGAAGGTTAGTTACATCATCTGCGGAAACCCTAGACCAAGACTGCAGTCCTTTCCGACACTTCTCAAATACAAAGTATTTCATCCAGGTAGGAGAATTTCAGGATTTAAAGAAAAGGATGTAGTGCTGATCTTTAGACCTAGGGCTATGTACCCATTTGAGGACCATTTGTGTTCCAGTGGTGAAGGAAAGAAATCTTACCCTATCAGTGGAAAGAAGGAATTTTGAACTGTCAAGAAACTGAGGATATACTGTGAGTTACATGGAGGTGCAAGACAAACAGGTGCCACTAAACAGGTATGTATTAATTTTCAGATAAACAGATCCTTAACAGTACCATAAACCAAACTCAGTGGTCGTGTCAGAACAACCTTTAAAAGACAATGAATCTTAGTGTTTTCTCAGAAAAAAATTGAATATTCATCATAGAGGTAGATCAAGAGGTCTTTGAATGCCTGTGCTCAAGAATGAAGACTTTTCTTTGCACACCAACATGGAGCAATTATCATTTGCAAGAAGACTCACCTTGCATGATTACTCATATGATTAAAATGTGGAGTGTTCCCAAGCACTCCCAATGGACTTAGTATTTCCACTGATAAACAGAATTGGTTACCATTAACACAACTAGTCTCCATGCAGAACAGGGTTAACACTAAGGAAACTGTAGAAGTTGTGATGTTAACACCAAGTCACCTTACTGTCAGATAATACAAAAGTGATATTTGTATAACACTTTGCAATGTAGTTTGAAGTGGAAATTATGTAAGCAGAGTTTCACGTTCGTGGATGTCTCATGCTCAGTCTTTTGAATGCCGCTGTTTGGCTGCAAAGCATATGCTTTAGGGGATTTCACTGTGTTCCTGCACGGCTGTTTGGAGCACTGGAAGGATTCTAATAACTACCAATCTTTTAAAAATGAGGACTCTTGACAATAGATGAAAGACACATGGCCTGTCTCCTGAAACAACCATAAAATAAATCAAAACATTATTGCTGTCCCTGCCCTCCAATACACCCATGATGGAACTGTTACAAGCTTTGTCCACTGCAGTTAAACAGACTCTTATAAAGGCACATTATTGATAACAGGAAAGGTATGCATTTCTAAAAGGAAGACATCTACATAAGTGGGATACTAATCTTGTTATATGAAAAAAGAATATGTTTTCCAATTAGTAATATTCCTGTAATTGTAAACAGAAAAACGTTCCGCTACTCATCTTCCCGTGGTCTCCTTTTGAAAATATTCCTCTACACATTTGGACTTTTTTTCTCTTTCGAAGCTTATGTTTATAACTCCACATCACATCTACAATTCTTAATACAGTCATTTATATGCAGTGAAAATGTGAAAGTGGCTGATAGCCACTAAACAGAATCTCATTTGGGACTAACAGCTTTGGGTGATGGCATCTAAGGCTGTGGGCCAGAAAGAAAAAAAGAAGCATAGCAGGGAGAGGGAGTGTTGAACATGACCATTCATCTCACATAAAAGGCAATCGATTGCCGTGCAACTTAATAGAACTGCTGATTTGGAATTCATTCAAATACAGAGCTCTGAACAGAATCCTTGAATGAGTAAACAATTTGCTTTTGTTAACGACAAATGAGTTCTCTCATTATCTGACATCAAAAAACAATACACAGTAAATATTCTGAGTTCAGATTAATTACAAAAGAAACTTCTTATTCAATTCCCGAAAACACTGTAAAAAATTGTATATTGTATATTGCATTGAAAAATGTGCTCAATCAATGTTAGACATGTTCAAAAGTTTAGGAATGATTCCTTTTAGAGATGGTTGACATCAAAACTTAAGGGCAGATATAGACACATGAAAAACAATAAAAATAATAACAATAGGTGCACAAATGTACTTGTTAAAAAATTATGCATATTTAATAACTATATGGACCTTTGTTTATGGTCCAGTGAGTAATGGTAGTCAAGAAAAATGGGTTTATATTCTTTATAATGAGAATAGCCCAACTAAAATGTAAGTGTTGCTCTAACTAAACCTGGTTTGAACATGCAAGGGAGGTTTAAATTGCCTTTTCAAGATAGAAACAACCCGAAGGCCATTTGACAAAACCATACAGGAAACAATAAAATACATTTATATCTATTAAAAGAATGACAGAAAACCAAGTTATGAGACAAAAGCAAGTAATCTTTTCTTTGCAAGGCATTGATTATTCAAACTCAATTTCCTGTTTATGGATAAAATTTTCTTCAAGAAAAGAACGAAGTATATGATTTATCAAAAAAATGTAAACAAAGACCAGAGCTAAGTCTCTTGTTTAAGAAGAGAAGTCAAGATTTTAAGAATCTTATGCTGAAGGTACTGAACTCACAAAACAAAACAAATTACTAGAAAAATGACACACTTTATGCAATAGATTGCTAATAGCTTTATTAAAAAATGGGGTTTGAGTTAATTTTTTTTTTTTTGTATACACTACCTCCATGTTTTTCTAATATGGAGACTCTTTTTCTGATCTGTGAATTTTGGAACTAGCAACTAGTGGGGTCTAATTACACCATGTGCTGCAGGGGCTTCTGGGAGTTGTAGTTCTAAGACTGTTGCACATGCTCACTTGAATGCTTGTATGGGATTGGCTTAGAAAGTTACCTGTGTGACGTTTGAAACTACTATTTAAGCTGTGACTATTTGAATAAAGACAGATTCGTTAATCACCACACTGGTGTTCACCATGGTCCCTATGGGACTTATTTATTTATTATATTAATAGCTGCAACAACAACTTTTTGAGATGCATAGAGCTCTGGTTCTGGATTATTATTAATAACTCTCTGGGAAAAAAAAATAACAACATTGACAACGATTCTATAGAAACATTTCATCAATAAATATATGTTTAATGTAAGAAGAAATATGACAAAAGGCCTTGCTGAACTTTGGCTGCTGAAAAAAAAGCCAATAACACTTTATACTTAATTGTAATCTTAGTTTTGCTCAACCTCAGTAGAGGCTAAAATATCCAAAGATTTCTTTATTGGCCATACAGACTGATGTTACTACCACAGGTCTCCAGATGAATCAGGATTTCTGTGTATTAATTTTAGCCTCCTAAAGATTTCTTTCGGCTTTGCTTAGCTTGGTACAATTGTGTAGTGTCACGCATATTGTTATAGGAATATTGTATCCAAGAGACAGCTACAACACGTAAAGCTACTACTCTACATCAGTTTACCTACCTATGACCCTACAAAAGCTACATCATGGAGGAGTAAGATCTAATATTTTCTCCAAATTGGAGAATTCTTTTCTCACGTGCAGAAGTTTCTTTCTATGACCTCTGTCAGACATACCGTAATTAATACCATGAGGATGCCTTGTCTTTGGTTGTCCTCAGAATTCCAGTCATAAGTTCAAATCATCCATATGCTGAATTTATTAATTGTTCTTACTTAAGATTACAAGTGATGGGAAAAAATACGATTGCTCATAAAAGGATACAATTTTCCTTTGGCACAAAACAGTTTTTCAGAATGCACATGTAGATTTACATAATCAAATAATAAGAGTCAGCACAATAATGTGGTGGTTTGATGGAATCAAATAAGAAAATGGATTTCATCTTACTGATTAGAGCTAACCTAAATTATTGTACAACTTTTAAGTTAATTCAAAATTTAAAGAGTTATTTCAGTCTTTAGTTGTGACAGGTTCTCACCAAAGCATACATAATCTTTGACTGAGTTGGTATGTGCAAAATTTGAAGCAAATCCTGAAGCAGAATCAAATGCACACATTTAAAAGTCTTTCTATGAATGTATTATTTCTGAAGAGTAAATCTTGGCCAAGTCTTCAATAACTGAAAAATTCTGTTAACTGCAATCTCTAGATAACTTCATTTGTCATGGTCCTTAGAAGGGTTGGATTTGAACTCTCTTGTAATCTACTTGTGCTGTATGTTTTTGACTGTGTCCTTGTACCTAAAAATAATGAATATTTAGGACTAGTCCATTTGTTGTGTTTCATACCTTAAGAATCTGGTCTACCAGCTGCTAAAAACAATTTTCATTAAATATTTCTAACTTCGTTAACCTAAAGAAATTCTAGGATTAACATGTTTATCTTTTATTTACAGTCTATTTTTGTTTTGCACAGCTATGTAGTCTGATGAATTCCTTTTTTACATCTTGTGCTAAATGTTAGCATCTCACTTAATGCTACTTTGCTGCAAACATGAACATCATCATTGCCACTTCTGAGTACTGGAAAACTGTCACCTTTTGACAGCATGAGTAGGTGAACTGGGGCTGAAAATGCTGATTTCTAGGGACTCTCAGAAAGAACTAAACACTACCTTCTCATTTTGTGCTAAACCATAGTCTACAGAAACAAAAACTAGACAATTCCATTTACCAAGTAAAATATTTCTACATCTAATATCAACTTAAGTATTTCTGAGCTCCTAAACTAAACTTGCAGCTATTCGTACTAATTTTTTTCAAGGCCCAGATTTCAGCTGAGGAACTCTGGAAAGCAAAGAATTAGGAGTCTGCATCCTTTCATACACTAGGAAGAAAGGCTGAGAAATTTCCTTCAGCAAAGCACTGATGTGGTTCTTGTAAGCTCTCGCTATACTAAGTCTCCCATTTTTCTAAAGGGCATCTAGTTATTAGTCATCCTTGAAATATTCTCCCCAGGACTGACCTGCTGAACTGTTCGCTTCTTGGAGTGAGAAGGAGGAAAAGGGGGTGTATTTTCTGAAAGTCTGTTTACATATCTTAGAAAAGCAAAGAAGCAAAGAAAGGATTTGTTTGCTCTCCAGCTGACCTTGAAGTCGGTAGGGCAAACCACAAAAGTTATGTAACAATTAAAACAGACAAGAGGAAAGGAGGCAAAAACTCAAAAATCCCCAAATATAGAAATGCTATATATGATTAAGCCACTATTGTTTTCAATCTGCCTAGTGCATTTTATGGCATCAATCTTGGTTTAATTACTATGGTTAAAAAAATATCTTCACCATTAATTTATAAAACAATACAAACAATATAAAATAAATGGCACCATACTATTTCTAACACAGTTGTTGTAAAATCAAATGTCAATAAAATTAATTTCTTAAATTTTACCTTTCACCAATTAGGCAAAAGTTTGAGTTGGTATTTATTTTTAGGAAATAATCTTGTCTTCCAATCACATTTGATTTTTTTCCTATATGTAATGGTAATCTATTATGAAAATAATCAGTAGTGAAAAATAGACAGTAGGATATTACAATCTTCATAATTTTGGAACATCTTGAAGTTATTTGAGTATTAAACTGAGATCATTCTAAGAAAATGCTGATCTGGCACAGGATATAAATGGCGATCTGAAGAGACTGTCACTCTATTGTAGCAAATAAGGAGAGAGCAGAACCAGCCTCCATATATTTTATGCAACAATTTAACTATTTAAAAAAAAAAAAAAGCCCAATGCTTTTGTCTTTTTAGAATTTGAAAATGCATTATTCTCCACACTACTCCAAGCTGAGCAGGTTGAGGCCGCTATTAGTAGAGAACTTCCATAGAAGTGGTCTAGAGACAACAGTGGTTTCTTTCATAGTAGCCTGTACATGTTCCTCCTCCCTTCCTAAAAAGGCAATTCAGAAAAACAGCCCTAACAAATCACTGGGGTTTTTTATCATTAATTTTGACCTGATATGGGAATAACTTCACTGGGTGCAGACTCTTTAAAAGAGAGAGTGAGATGAGCTCAGGATTGGCAAAATCATCAAATAACTTAAAAGAATAAAGATTGACTGTTTGCAAAAGATTAAAAAAAAAAAAAAAAGGTAGTTGATGGATAGAAAGACATTTTTCTGAATATAAAATATTCTATGAATTACCTAGGACATTTGACACACCCAATTTTATAGGAGAAAAAGGAATGTAAGTAAAGCTAGGTGGCGACATGCTACAGTTGTAAAACATTATTTTCTGATTTACAACTTCAGATTTACCTGTAAGGCATTATATTTCCAGTGACATGACCTTGACCTGTCCATGTGGATGAATTAAAATGCTCTGTCTGGCCTCTAACACTAATAATGATCACAGGGTACATCATAAAGGATTCTTCAGAATGCTCTAAAGAGCAAGGGTAAAAGAGAAAGAATGACACAAAATGCTTCACATCACAGTTATTGCCCTGAACTTTTTGTCTGACAAAAAAGTCAGAGAGGGCAAAGAAGACACATATTCAAGAAATAAAAGTGTTTCTTGTTTTATTCCAACAATATAAAAGGATTCAGTATAAAAAGGAAACATTGGCATATGGGACATAAACTAAGAACTCCACCTCCTTCCTTAATGCTCTTAGAGGAGTACAACTCGAAAATGCAAAATTGTAATGACTGTGCTCAAAAGAAAGATAGAAGAAGTTTGAGACTATTATAGGCAAAATTGGGACATTCTGTATTCAACCCCTACTGCATAGATTTTGGCACATAAGATCCACGTTTATGAAATGAAATCTTCTTTGACACAAAAAGAGAGGGGAGAAAACATTAAAAGCCATCAACATACACTCTTACAGGAAGTGAAAAGACCACTGTTAGTAAAAAAGAAAAGTAGAAATGTTTCTTAAAATATTTCCATTATGAAAGCATATTTCAGAGCCATTACACTAGACAGAATAATTACCCTGTGGATTGATAGCTTTGTGCATGTTTTGCCCAACACTGTCATACCTTCTAAGAACCACTTCAGCATAAGATATAGACTTATTTCTTAATTGATCCAAATTTCTTTGTACAGGAGTCTCACAGAGAAAGGAATCACATGGTGTGGAAAAAATCCATAGCATGAAGTCCTCCGAGCCCCTGATCAGATACAGCTGCTGTTGAAGACACAGTTTGCTCTGTGCAGAGTGCATAGACATGCAGGCCAGACTCAGCACTCTACAGTCAATGTGCAAAATATGTGTGTTCCAGTGAAGGAACTATCAGTGTAGGCCAATTGGGTGATCCTCAGCTAGGTGCCCTTTAGACCTAGGCAAGAGTTTTTAGCCATAACTCTCCGAGAAACAATAAAGATTTAACCCACTTTGAGAATACTGTGCAATCTTTCTGAACTGTAAATGGAAAAACAAAAGGAAAGAAACCACAGGAAGAGAAGATGTGTATTTTTATGATTTACAAATATAAAATTGGAATTTTAAACTGAGTTCCATCAGATGTACTACAAAACAATCTTCCCCTTCCCAAAAAAGGGAGAAGGTCCTTCTCTTTCTCTAATATTCATATGTGCCCTCATTCATTAGTATTTTTCATCCCTTCAAAACCTTATAGGATTATTCAGCTTGGAGGTTCCAGAGTCTGTTTTACAGGTGACAGAACAGGTCACTAAGGAGCACTTTTCAGTAAGGTCATCCATGGTGAGATCTATTAGGAAAGCTGGAGGAAGGCAGCTGACAAATTAAACAGCATCTCAGATAAGCCAACTGCCTCCTTAGCCAACATCATGACATAACTTATATAACTTATTAGCATAACTTATTCCAGATTGAAAAAGACAATCTGTGTCTCAGGTTCAGACAGCACTCAGCTTTTGCAGGTTTTGTATCCTAGGAGGAGGCTTGGAACATCACAGATTGTGCTTTCCCGATCCCATTCTTCTTAACAGTGGCAGAAAAAAAGTTCTGGAAATTGGTCAGGATTGTAGGCAGAGCAAGGTTGCTCTGTCTTCTTCTTCCTCCAGCTTTCACCTTCTCCTGACACCCAAAACTAAATGATATTTCCTACACCCATATGAATTATCTGATCTTTCCCACAGCATTTTCTTCACAAGCTCTTAGAAAACCCATTTGTCCCTCTAGACCCCTTTCTCTTTCATCGTCTTTACAAGACTCCACTTACTGTCTCCGCTGCTGAGTGTTCTTGTGCTATCCCTGTTTAAGTGAAAGCAAGAAAAATTGAAAACCTCGATCTGCATCAACTGCTTACCAGAGAAAGAACTATCTACATTATAGCATTGCTTTATATTTCACAATCAGAGTAATCAGAGTATATAAGAAAGGATGGGGCTCCTGCTGATACGGAATAGCAACTGCGTTCTCTAAAATCAGGCGATAAGTCGTTCCCTTTACTTTCAAGGAGCTGAAAGACAGTTCACTCACTTTATCGTAATAACCTATTGTATCAACCAATATTGAAACCAATCTCTCCCAGTTTCTAGAGGAAAATGTTATCTCAAGCTCTAATATCAGGCAAGTGTTTGAAACAATTTTTTTTTTTTTTTTTTTTGTGCAAAACATACAAATTTATAGGGATAGAGAGAATATGCACATGCACAAAAATAAATAGAGTTTTTAGCCCAGCATAGCTCATCTGGAAGACACAACTCTATTCCTGCTCTGAAGATTTTGGTGTCATTTTGTGAAGATCACTTTTGTGTAAAATGCAAAAAAAACTTTCAGAGAGGGAACTGGAATTCATGTTTCTCCCACCAAATCTGAACTAATCAAACCCCAGATTACATTGTTATACTTCTTTCCTGCTTTATGAATCTTACTTTTTTTTTCTATTGACAAGGGGTAATCAGTTTTTCCCCAAGTCCTCCCATCCACCGCACAGGATGCCTCCTATCTATCTCAGCCTTTGTGCTGGAAAAATTAGGTGGTGCATTGCTTAAATGCAGGATCCTAAATCTTTGTCTGCATCTAGCTTCAAAGGAATGTCCTTAGATCATAAACAAACTCAAAGCAAACAGGAAGCTGAAGGTTTGAGTTTCAGACAAGCACCAAAACACCACACATTTTTCATTGTCCACTAGCTAGTAAGGAAGGTTTTAATAAATTTGAAGCTGAAATGGGAGCTAGACTATAAAAGATTTACCTCTTAGAACATGCTTTGTCTTCCAAAATTGCATTGAACCCTCAAATATACTGAAAAATATTATATACTACAACATCTAAGTCCTTGCTGGTTACAGCACAGGGGACGTTCTTCAGTGCAATGCTGCTCTTTGATATATCTGAGCAGTCATGTCCTCTTCATATCCTATTCCAATGCTTCCACAGTAGATTACTTCCCAAGAGTACGCTACTTTCCACTCTGCAGTGTGGCACAAAGGAAATTACAACCTGCAGCTACACTGACAAACACCAGAGCAGACACTAAGCATAGAAGGATATGAATATACGAATGGTAAATTATCTTGAGACTGTGATAACTTCTGATTATTTTATTAACTTTAATTAGAAGGCAAATTTCAGAATTACCACATTTGAAAAGAGAATAAAGAAGTAAAATGCAAAACCTATCCATTTAAATTAAGTGCAACAGTACCTTAGAAAGTTAAACATCAATTCCAAGAACTATAAAATTGCACATAAAATAACTGGTAGTCTCAAATAGACTGTTATTAAAATAGGATTTTCTTCATGATATGTATATACACATGTTCACATACCACTTCTACTAATGGCCTACTCAAAGGTACCAGTGCTTTGCAGAGGATGAATTTCCAACAAATAACTGCAGAGCTACACTTTAGGCTCCAAACATTTTCTGGGGAAAAAAAACAAAACAACAAAACCTTTCCCAAAATGCAACTTTATATTATCAATGAGGTACTGTGAAGTTTTCTCATCTTGGTATTTCATTTGGGTATAGTGAAGGGTTTTACTTTTGTTCATTGCTTTCTTCTTCCATATGTAAGACCGAAAGAAATATTATGTTTTATAAAATTATCTGCAAGAAAAGTCATTAAGTGTAACTTAAATATTTTTTTTTTAAGTATGTATAGATGGTTCAATTACTTGGAAAAAATATGTTGAACGCACAACTCAGAAATAAATATAAACTGAGGATGTGAAGATTAGACCAGTTATTTTATGTTGTTCATATTTAAGTGCTCAGCTGTGAAACAAACAGGAACCACAAGGAAGCAGTCTGAAGCTTTGATTACCTTTACAAAACCAGTTTTCAGTGTAAAAGAATATATTATTAAGTGAAAGTACAAAACAGCATAGAAGAGGTATATATGTCAGCAGACTTGGCTGCACCAAGGATCAGTCCTCAAAAATGGATGGATATCCTGTATCCTGCAATCCCTTAAAACCCACCACTTGTGAGTTGAATACTAACTTTTTTCTTCATTCTCTCTTTACTAACACAAAACCTTAGGAAATGCCAGGAGAACTTCATCAAGAAATTATTAAATAAACACTGTGAAGATCAAAAGTTAATGAGAATTAGTCAATGCAAATTGCTATATGGTAGACTAACCTGCAATTTCCCATCCTATCCATTACAGATGATCTGGCAATATTTGGTCAATTGTTCTTGTACATATTGAAAGCTCTGGACCAAAATGCAACTAGACACAGCTTTAGTTATTTCTGTTGTGCTTGAAGAAAATTAGATGTTTTAAAATGCTGATGAGGCCCTAGAAGATGAGAGACTGCTAAAATTAGGAACTCAAAAAAGACATTCAATGAAGATATTCTGAAGCTTCTTATGTAAAAATTTATTTCTTAAGTACCAGAATGCCAAGAATACAACAAATCTCAAACTTATTTACCATGTATCAATGGCAGTATTTTTCATTATTATTATTTTTATTTGAAATATTTGACCAGAGCTCAATAAAAATGGGGAAATGTATCCTATAAGGGTTTTTTATGTATTTTTCCAGTTCTGAAGAGAATGGATGAAAAAGTGAAATTATCAAACTTTTCATTTAATAGTAGAAAATCTCAATCCAAATTGTTAAAAAAAAAAAAATCACTTTAGTGTTTTCTGATATAAACAAAAAATATTTAAATATTTGTAGTTTGAATATTTAGCACTGTCTTATCTAGGATGCTTATTCTCAGATGATTAAACAGTAAATTTTAAAATCCTTGTTCCAGTATCCCGCATGTCCCTTTACTTTCTTTCTCTCCTGTACAGTTGTGAGATCCAAAATGGGTTTCATCTTCTTCTATTGCCTTGTATATGCAGTGTGGAACAATGGATGCCAGTGAGATTCAACTTCCACCTTGTAGTGCTCTCATTGTATATGAGGGAGTAATTTGAAGATCAAATAATTTCTCTGAGACATAGAGGACCAAGAACCTATTCTGACTATCACAGTTACCAAATTACTAGATCTTGCTAATTGAATACTTTTATATTTCTAGCTAGATTCTACCATAAAATTCAACATGGGTACATGGATCTGCATATTTTCCTAAAAAATGTTGGTAGGCAGATTTTTGGACTGAAAAATCCATATATCTTTACAAAATAAGCAGTCAAGAAAACTGTGGGGCTTTTTTTTTGTTTGCTCTTTTTTTTTTTTTTTTTTTTTTTTTTTTTTTTTTTTTTTTTTTTTTTTTTTTTTTTTTTTTTTTTTTTTTTTTTTTTTGTGTGCATATAGCTTCAACATTAATACTGCATAGGGAGCCCCTTGTGGTCTAGAGGTTAAGGATGCGGCGCTGTCACCGCCGAGGCCCAGGTTTGATTGCCAGTCAGGGCCACTCCCCGGGTAGATGGAGCTCGTTAGCCCTGTAAGGCAATCCATCTACGTCCTGAGGACCTCGCTGCCACCGTCCAAGCTCGCTTGGCCCCGGCAGATGAACCTTAGGATTAAAGGGTGGGCTCAGTTCCACGCACACTGTGCCTCACCTAAAAAATCCAATGTGCAGGCTGGAAGGTGGAAAGACCTTCCCTGGTTCTTCGTTCGCGAAGACTGGCCATTACAATACTGCATAGAAGACAATTTCCATTACATTCATGCATACCCTTGAACAGTAGTCTTCATTCTTTAGCACTCATTGTATATTTTATTAGGATTTGTCAGGGGTAAAGGGGAGAAGAATGAAATAATGTAACATTCAAATAAAACTGATCTGAATTACACTATTATGTTTTTGCTGAAAACAAAATTTGGCCAAGACAAGAAGGCAGAGTATGACATTAATGATATTCATGTGAGTAGAATCAATGCATCATGTTGTCATAAAACTGGCATTTTCATTTCTCACTCCCACATACATAAAATAGCAGCATCCAATATGCTGTCAAGGTACTGCATACCAGTGGATTCAAACTTTCAGATGTGTAAAACATATGACTTTCAGAGTGTCTTAGGAATCTCTAAAAGTAGACAGAAACATTTAAACTATATTAGATTATGCTTGAAGAAAACACAGAGATGTATATTGGTAAACAATAATAAGTAGGAAAGAAATCTGATTTTGCCCTTACTTTTCCCTGGCTAAACTTGAGATGAAAATGAAAAAAAAACCAAAAAGTCTTATATAGTTGTTACACAACAGTTTACTTATTTTGTTCTCTCTAATTCATTTTCTCAGATCTTGGTGGAAATTGCTGGATAAGGTAGAAATCTTGACCTTTAAGAACCACTACACTGAAGAAGTCAGAAACCTAACTAGCAATTCTCAACAGGTCATAATAATTTTTCATATGTTAGCAAAAGCTGTTGTTTCACTGAGCAGAGAAAATGGTGTTGAGAAACTGAGTCCAACTTAAAAATGCAGAAAAGACAAAACTACAGAAAAAATAGCTAGTTCGGCTTTATTTTTTTGCTATTCAGTTTGTATACTGTGCAGGAAATAGTGATTCATATCCATGGACATAATGAGCAATAAAGTATCTAAAGATGCCAAAAATTTCTAAATGTCAATCAAAATCAACAATTTTATGTGGTATTGATTTTTTTATATAGATGAAAACCCACTTACTAAAGCTGAGCCATATAGTTTCCCTTTGACTTTGACCTCAGTCAACAGATTCAGAACACACTAATATAATTTATGGCATAAAATGTGGCCAACTCCACAGTACGTGTGATGCTACAATTACATCATCTATAACTATATCCTTCTGTTAGGACAAGTTCAAACTCCTTGTTCTTGACACTCAGTGACCCAAATTACTCAGCCTTAACCTATAACTTTGGCCTTGTCTTCTATGTGCTAAGGACATGAGTTCAGCACTGCTTTAATTTTCTTCTACTATTTTGTCTTCATGCTCTTTTTCCAGCTGTCTCACATTCATGGCATGGCTTTTGAATTCCTATTTACAGACTTTGTTCTTTCATCCTTCAGACTACTTCTAAAACCTTTTTCCTAAAATTTTCCATTAAAGAAACTAATGCACTCAGCAATCAAAAATGCAGGCATGTCTGACAGCTAATTGCACAATAATTTACAAAAGTTATAGTCACATTTCTATCTTTTTTTTGGTTTATTTTCTCCTCCTTTTTTGTCACATCTGAGTTTATTCTGTGACTTCTTCCTGGAGGGGACCTTTCCATTACCTGCTTTGTCATTAGTTTTCTCCACTATAAAGCAAAATAATTTACATTTGCCTATGACACTTCAATATTTAGTCATTCCAAACTAACGAAGAAATTAAGGAGGATGACAAGATGCTAGAAGCTGGAAAGAGAAGTATTTTTCTTACAATTGAGACCTGAACATATCAATCCTTAGGCAATATAAAGGGGTGTAACCATGAAACTCCCTGCAAAACAGAGCTCATGCATAAAACATACACTTTCAACTAATAATAGGCAGCAATAATTCACTTGCACAAAAAGAACCCTGAAAAATTAGAACTGTGGCATTACACAGTAAGAAGCATGCTATATGACATCACCATCTGAACAAGGTATCTGATTATTGAGGAATGTCTGAGATCAATACATATTCAGCATTAAAAGAAATACAACAATTTACCCCACCTGAAATAGATGCCCAAGAGAGGCAAAATGAATTACAGTTTGAAGGATGTCTGTATTTTAAATATTTAATATGTGATTTTATTTTTATTAAAATGGGATTGGAGAACCCATTTGTTACTATAGGAATCAAGCAGAAAACTGTAGCTGTTTTGGGGTCGATGTCTAAATTGTTTATATCAAACCAAAAAGATTAAAATCCAACTACAGGGCAGTATTCATATTCTAGTATGTATTTATGTCAGTTATCTTAAATCCTTGCCACTTTATAGATGTGAATTTTTAAATAAAAGGTCATGAGAATTTTTTCAACTGTAAAAATGGAGCAAAGTGTTAAGGTACTTATGTATCTTAAGGGCACAGGAACAAGACATTTCCAGATGTTGGAAGTCAAGCAGGTGAGGCAGATAGCCGGCTTGGCTGAACAGGTTTCTTCTCTTGGAAATAAGGCAGAAAAGGAAGGTGTATGCCCAGTGGAAGCAAGGCCAAGTGACATGGGAAAAATACAGAGATGCTGCTTGCCACAGTAGGGAGAATGCTTGTGTGGCCAAAGCTCAAATGGAGTTGAAGCTGGCCAGAAGTGTGTGAGACAGTTAACAGAGTTTTTTTCCAAATACATTAATGGCAGTAGGCAGTATAGAAATATCATCAACCCAGGATGAGGATGGTTACCTCACATATAGGGACAGATATAAGGCAGAGGTGTTTAATTCATTCTTTATTCCATCTTTAACATGACTGACAAACTAAGAGGGTCTCAGTGCCCTGAGCTTGAGGACCATGACTGTGAGAATGTTAAACTCTCAGATGATCCTGAAATTGTGTGGGATCTGCTGTTCCAGCTGCATCCCTAAAAATCTATGGGGCCTGGTGGGATTCATCACGGAATCCTCAAAGAGCTGGCTGATGTCATTGCAAAAGCTCTCTTAATAATTTTTGAGAGGTCTCAGGAATCTGGAGAAGTCCCAGCTGACTGGAAGCTGGTGAATGTTGTCCTGATTATCAAGAAAGCTAGGAAAGGGGGCCCAATAAACTACAGCCCTCTCAGTGTCACTTCAGTGCCTGGTGAAAAGTTATGGAGAAGATTATTCTGGGAGGTATTGAAAACCACCTGAAAGACAACATAGTCATTGGTCACAGCCAGCACAGCTTCATGAGACGAAAGTCCTGCTTATAAAGCCTGATTTCCTTTTATGACAAGCTAACCCACTTAGTTCATCAAGGGAAGCCAGTTGATGCCATTTTTTGGATTTCAGTGAAGCTTTTGATACTGTCTCACACAGAATCCTTCTGGACAAACTGTCCAGCACACAGCTGGATAAACACATCCTGTGGTGGATGAGCAATTGGCTCACGGGTCAAGCACAGAGGGTAACAGTGAATTGGGTCACATCAGACTGGTGACCTGTCACTAGTGGGGTTCCACAGGGCTCCATCTTGGTCCCTGTGCTATTCAACATCTTCATAAATTACTTGGATGCAGGACTAGGAGGGATATTAAGCAAGTTTGCAAATGACACAAAACTGGGAGGAGCTTTTGGTTCCCTTGAAGTCAGGGAGGTCCTGCGGAGAGACTTTGACAAATTAGAGAACTGGGCAATTACTAAGCATATGAAGTTCAGTCAGGGAAGGTGCCAGATTCTGTACCTGGGATGGTGCAAACCTGGATGTTTGTACAGACTGGGGAATGAGATGCTGGAAAGCAGTGCCAGGAAGGGGATCTGGGGGTTCTGGTTGATGGAAAGTTGAATATGAGTCAGCATTGCCCTGGCAGCCAGGAGGGCCAACCGTGTCCTCGGGGGTATCAGGCAAAGTATCTTCAGCCAGTCAAGGGAGGGGATTGTCCCGCTCTGCTCTGCACTGGGGAAGCCTCACCTTGAATATTGTGTGCAGTTTTGGGCACCACAATATAAGAAAGCTATTAAACTATTGTCCAAAGGAGGACAACAAAGATGGTGAAGGGCCTGGAGGTGAAGCAGTATGAGTAGCACCTGAGGTCTGATCATCTTGGAGAAGAGGAGGCTGAGGGGAGACCTCATTGCAGTCTACAACTTCCTCGTGAGGGGAAGAGGAGGGGCAGGCACTGATCTCTGTGGTGACCAGTGACAGAATCTGAGGGAATGGCCTGAAGTTGTGTCAGAGGAGGCTTAGGTTGAATATTAGAAAGAGGTTTTTCACCCAGATGGTGATAGGGCACTGGAACAAGCTGCCCAGAGAACTGGTCACAGCGCTAAGCCTAAGAGAGTTCAAGAAGTGTTTGGCACATGGTGAGACTCTTGGGGATGGTCCTGTGCAGGGCTAGAAGTTGGACTCAATGATCCTTATGGGTTCCTTCCAACTCGGCATGGTCTGTGATTCTGTGATCTTAACAGAGATGGGCAGCAGAATGTAGACTCCATATTCCAGGGGAAATGGTCAGTGACCTTTAACACAACTCAGACAAGCATCCATGGGGTTGTATGGGATCCACCCAAGGGTACTGCAGTAGCAGGTGGAAGTGCTCATCAAACCATTTTCCATTTTTCGGCAGGGGAGTTCCCAGTTGACTGGGAGTTAGAAAAATTATGCCAATCCACAAGAAGGGTCAGAATGAACATACAGGGAACTATAAGCATTTCAGTTTGACCTCGAGGCTGAGGAAGGTCATGGAGTAGATCTTGTTGAATGGCATCACACAGCACATGCACAACAATCAGGAGATGAAACCTTGTGAAAGGAAGGTTCTGCTTTACCCATCTATCTCCTTCTATGGCCAGGTAAACTTCTTAGTGAATGAAGGAAAGTCTGTGAATATTGTCTACCTGGACTTCAGTAAAGTCTTTGACATCATTTCCCATGGCATTCTCCTGGAGATACATGGCTTTGGTGGGTGCACTGTTTGCTGGGTAAAAACTGGTCAGGACCAGAGAGTGGTGGTGAATGGAGCTGATCACTAGCGGTGTTCTCTGGGGTCCCTGTACTGGGACCAGTCCTGTTTAATATCTTTATTGATGACCTGTACAAGGGATCAAGGGCACTCTCGTTCACTGTGCAGATGACACCAAGTTGAGTGGGAGTGTTGATCTGCAGAAGAGTAGGAAGGCTCTACAGAGGGATCTGGACAAGCTGGATCAGTGGGCCAGGGCCAATCATGTGTGGTTCAATAAGACCAAGTGCCGGATCCTGCCCTTGGGTCATAACAACCCCATGCAGAGCTACAGGTTGGGGGAAGAGTGGCTGGAAAGCTGCCCAGTAGAAAAGGACTTGGGGGTGCTGGTCAGCAGCTGGCCGAACATGAGCAAGCAGTGTGCCCAGGTAGAAAAGGCCAGTGGCCTTCTATCAAAAATAGTGTGACCAGCAAGACCAGGGCAGGGATCAGCCCCCTGTACTTGGCACTGGTGAAGCTGTATTTCCAGTACTGTGTTTAGTTCTGGGCCCCTCACTACAAGAAAGACACTGAGGTGCTGGAGCGAGTCCAGAGAAGAGCAATAGAGCTGGTGATGGGCCTAGAGCACAAGTCCTATGAGGATTGGCTGCTGGAGCTGGAGTTGTTTAGCCTGGAGAAAAGGAGGCTCAGGAGAGATCTTATCACTCTCTTCAACTACCTGAAAGTTGATGGTCCATCTCTTATATCAAGTAAAAAGCAAATGGACAGAAGGAAATGGTCTGAAGTTATGCCACGTGATGTTTAGACTGAATATTAGGAAAAGTTTCGTCACGGAAAGGGTTGCCAAGCATTGGAACAGACTCTCCAGGTAAGTGACTGAGTCACCATCCCTGTAGGTATTTAAAAGATGTGTAGATGTGGCACTTAGGGACATAGTTTAGGGGTAGACTTGTTAATGAATTAATGGTTGGACTTGATGATCTCTGAGGTCTTTTTAAATCTAAATGACTCTATGATTTCCTGATTCTTTGTTTAATCAAAAATTTGAATATTCAAATTTTAAATAACTTGCAAGTAGCACAAGCGCAGACTCAACTAAAATATTTCCAATTTAAATTTTAAAAACTGAAGTTCACATTAAAAACACATTACAACATTACTGCATGGAGTATATGGAGAAATTACTCAACTTCACATTTAACTTAACAAAATCAAAAGACTTTAAACACTTTTGTATTTTGACTATTCTAGGGTTTTTTTTCCGCTGTGTTTTGAGGGAATTTGTGTTCTCTGGTCTGTTTATTTCATTCGAATTTTGAAATTTAGAATTTCTATATTCTCCCTATCTATAAGAGTAGTAAAAATCACATTTTTTCTCATTTTGCAACTAATTCAATTTCTAAAAAATAGATCCCATTAATCAATGTAGTATATAAGGTAGTATACCATACACAAATGAATTAATTAATTATTCAACTTATTTATTATTTTGACTTAGTTGTTTACTTGGCACATTTAGATTTGAAGGCCTCTTTTAGAAATACATTTATGGATAAAAATAATATTATTTATGCATTTTTTAAGCATGTAACTATTCTACAGTATTCTTCGATGAATAATCATGGTATTTAAATTCTAGATAAATTTGTTTTACAAAAATCATGTTCTATCTTCTTTTATAAATGTAGCATAAGAAATGCTTCTCAGGAAAACTAAGGAAATTTTGCAATACTTATTTTTCTATTTTTTTAATGACTTCAGACGTTTAGTGTTTACAATCTACTATTATCTATATGCAATATAATCATGTAACACTCTGCTTTCAAATATGCCATATGTTGCAAAATACGCATTTGATTTGTTCACGTTTTTAATGAAAGATGAAATTATAAGAATTAATCTTGCCAAGGCAAGCAGAGATAGTTTTGCTACTCCTTGAACCCTGGCTGGCTATTCCATGATTTAGCATAGACGAAGCATTATTTATAGACAGAGAAATAATGCAGTGTGATGGTTCGGACTTGGCTCTCTGCCAAATGCCCAAAGCCCAGTAGCAGCCTTGCCCCCCTTCCCCCTTCCTTCTTCCCCCAGGGCAAGGGAAAAAAAAAAAATGCAAATTGAAGAACCCGAAAAAAATCAAGCTAATTATATAAAAAATATATTTTATGTATATTACAGTTAAGGTGCTATGTACACAGCAAACGGGAATCCAAACACCCCCCGAAGGGATAGGGAAAGGGGAAAAAGGGACAAAAGGAAACAAAAAGGGACACCAAATAGATATGTGCAATCAAACCTGAGAACTAGTAAAATAACTAGTAAAACAAATCTCACCACATCCCTTAGAAAGCAGGATTGGCAGACACGGCCAGCACTCTCCATGCCTCCACGTGGCAGGTTAGTGGATGCTGCAGGCCTCAGCCTTAGATAAGCAAGACCAACGCAAGGACCCACTGTTCCTGAACCTCGCCGGAAGAGAAGAAGAGCAAAGGCCTCTCCTCCCTTCTTATTTATACCTTGATTTACGTAAAAATTGTATGGAATACTGGGAACACTGCCCCTTCCTTAGTTACAACCTGATCACCAAGGAAGGCCTAGATTAAAACCACCACATGCAGTAATTTTTTGTTATATTTTACATATCAGAATGAGTAAATGAAAATTACAAGCTAAACAGTGTTTCTCATGTTTTGTGAAAAGCTGTGGAACACAGATTCCGTATGTGAACATCTCCATTCTATTTTTTCAGAAGTATTTCCTCTGAAACCAGAGATAAAACACATGCCAGCTGCTGCAGTAGACACCTTAGAAAAATGGTGTTGGTAGCACAGGGAATTAATTTTTGGCTGGCTTTGCTTCAGTGAAGAGATGAAAACAAATCTATAGCTTTTATGATTTGAAATGGGACTGGAATTCATACGAGGAGAAATGCTAGGTATTCTCCAGAGATGACAGTCATCAAGAAGTATATCCCACACCTTCTGCAGGAGGCAACCCTAGGAGATGCTAGCATGAGGGTAGAGACATGGATGCATGAGAAACTGTTGGGTTCCACAAGTGAAACTGTTTGATTAGGAACCGTGCATCATTTTAAAACTTAAAACCCAAGCACAGTCAGTATGCTTTTGCCCTAAATATACTAAAGTTGTGATATTCTTCCTATTTTTCCGAAATTTAAAAGGGCAAAATTAGGATGTATGTGCCAGACTCTTATATATGTACCACCGAAACATACCCTTTAAGCTCCTACCAGGTATGTTATTATTATTGTAAATACCAGGATGACTCCAGTTGGCTCATAATAAATTCTGCCACTAGAAGTTACATTCCGAAGTTCTTTGATTTTTCATTGATTTCAAAAGTATAAAAAGTTGAACTGCAACAGGATGTTTTTTAACTTGTAGTTTTTTTTTTCCTACTGCTGCTATTCACCTTGAAACCTGCTAGTAAATTTGTAACAGCACATACTGTGACCTGACTCCCTTCTGCATTCTGGCTCTTGTGTGTTCCAGTGGAGTGATTTTCATTTCACTATATTACAATTAAGGCCATATGCATTCTGGTTTAAAACACATGGTTTGTCATGTCAAGATCTTTCTCCAATTGACCTTGATTTATTTGCCCTATTTATTTCTTTGTGCTGTCTATGATTTTAGAATAAAAACTACAAAAAGTATCTGTGATAATAGCTTCTTGTTCTGTGAGTGCTAATCCGATCTTCCTTCCTAAATTCCTTCCTTCCTTTCTTTTCCTCCTTTTCTCTTTCTCTCTCTTTCTTCTCTCCCTCTCTCTTTCTTCTTCTCCTTTTCCCTTTCCCTCCTTCTCTAAATCTGTGGACTTTTCAACCATGCAAAGAGAACCACAGAAAATCAGCAGCTGCCCTACATTTCTCAAGTCCACCTTAAGAATTCAGAAAATCATTAAATCCACAGACTGAATTATAAAACTTGCCTTTACAAGGTGTTGTGCTTACAAAGAATAAACACAGATGGTAAACATTATACTACTGATGTACCAATTGGAGTAAGATATATCTAGTCACTTTAAAAACTCATTACTCTTTTTCTATTGTTTACAATTTTTTGTATCTCCAAACTAAAGCCGTTTGCCCTGCCCATATGGTGCAAAACATTACAAAAGAAGGCTTATCTTCTCCTTATCTTTTCCATTTGCTATTATTTTCAGTTCTTCTGAGTGTCTGTTTTAAAATTTCTGGGCATGACAGGCACCTCAACCCTTACAGAAGAATTTTACATTGTTTAGGTAATTGTCTAAAGTCAATGACAGCAAATCCAAATCATGTTCCATTTTCAAAATGTTTTCTCATCTCCACTGTTACTGCTTTCTGCCAGCTTGTATCCTTCAGCACATTGATCACTGTTTTAGCAAAGTGCTATAATTTTGTACATTGTACTTTTGGAAATCATATTAATCAGCACTTGGCCCAAGAATAACTGAGTCAGATGGGAAGAGGAAAGAAAAGCAATTGAAAATTACATGCTGTGTGGCTATTTATGTGATACTTAAAAAATTCAGATGGGTTGTATACCACTATTTTTTCTGAAGTTCATAGGAATTATCCGTTTGATATTACTTTGCGTTATGGCAAATTAAATAGCATTATATTAGTAAAAAATGTGACTTGGTCCTTATTAGAGAATAATTCTTCAATTTCTACTATAAAATTTAATTTTCAACACCTCTTCAGGAAAAGAATCAAAATAATGATCAAATTAGTTCAAATTAATAAAGAAACCAGAAATAAAGAAATAGACAATATTTTAAAGCTGATGAATGCCTACAAGTTGGACTAGATGATCATTCCAGATCCCTTGCAAGTGGAACTACTATATTTTAACATTAATATGGAAAATCTAAGGTCAGTAGAAACAACACACAATGTAAGAGATGAGGTATTTTCTCTAATACAACTTAAAGGAAGCAGAAGTTATAAAAGTATCTTTGTTTTAAATAAATGTCTCATATTGTTATCACAAGACTTACGGCTTTAAGGTGTGTATACATAGTGCTAATCCAGTGAATAATCCATGGGGTTTATTTTCAGGTCAAAATAATTTCATTATAGAAACTAAATGCTTGTTTTTGCAACAGTCATCTTCAACTATCTTAACCTTAGTTTTATTTTATGGAAGTGATTCTTCTCGCTCAGAGTTCAGTGCAAATTCAGGAAAAAGCCTATTGGACTCAGGTTTTGGAATCTTAACTTGAAAAGAGTCCTACAGCACTCTGTGTGTGGGCAATGACACGGAGTGTGTGTGCTGCACAAAGTATTCTGCATTGCTTGTCCAGTTTGGCGCTTTACAGCTTTTTCAAAAGGGGAAGTAGAGGGGCAGGCACTGGTCTCTTCTCTGAGGTGATCAGTGGCAGGATTGGAGAGAACGGCCTGAAGTTGTGTCAGGGGAGGTTTAGTTTGGATATCAGAAAAAGGTTCTTCAAGCAGAGGGTGGCTGGGCACTGGAACAGGCTCCCCACAGAAGTGGTCACAGCACCAAGCCTGACAGAATTCAAGAAGCATTTGGACAATAATCTCAGGCACTTGGTGTGATTCTTGGGTCTGTCCTGTGCAGAGCTAAGAATTGGATATTGATGATCCTTGTGGATCCCTTTCAATTCAGAATATTCCATGATTCTAATTTGTTGTGAGACAACAGACTCACTACCATGACATTTAAAACATGTCTGCACACAGTGCCAAGGACCACCCTCACTCACATGTTGGGAAATCATATTTTCTGTTTCAATTAATTCAGTTTTGGCTAGTTTTTTCAACTTCTTTTTCTAAGGAGAAAGTGGGTTGAGAAGGAAATGCTCCTGTCTGCCCACGAGGTCAAATAAGTCTTCATTTTACCAGCAGTGATCAGACATTTGGTGTGTCTGCCAGGATGGTTTAGTAATGTCCTTCTCATTGCTGTTGAAACTACAGTAGAAGACAGGTGATGTAAAGACCATAAAAATGATAATTCTTTAAGATAGCATAAAAATCCCAACATCCAGTGTTTTCACAGAAACTGGATTTTGGATTGGACAAAATGACAGTTGTTGAAAATTGCCCCTGTCAAAGAGTTAAAACAGCAATCAGCTTGAAGCTCATCTTAAAAGGTATTCAGGGAAGGAATGTTTCTTTGAAAACAGAGAAAAGTCACACCAGAAAATAGAAGAGGGAGTAAGAAAAAGAGCTTCACTAAAGTAAGTCTATTACAAAGGTGAAATGTTCTGGGATTTCTTAGTATATACAATTTCCTTGAACTTAATAATATTTTCACCACAGTAATAAAGGACACAGCAACACGTTTCAGCTAAAATTCTTTGGAAAAGGGAATTCCTAAACTCAGCTGTAAGTTGGTACCTAAGTATAAATATAGATAAAGATAGAGATGAATAATAAATATGTGCACATATATACATATATATTTATGCATACACATATGCAGAGTATAAAGCATTTTAAATTTGGTCATAAATATTCTGTAGTATAAGCACAGAGAATAGCTACCAAATTTAATTTGTAACATTCTGCAGTATTTCAGATGAACAAAGCATAAAAACCCCAATGGACTAGGAGTTTGTCTTCTCACAGACAGCATTTGTTACTAAGAACATTTCACAAAATTTGGAAAATTAAAACTGATTTAATTCTGTAAATTAGTGCAAAAGTGCTGGTTTTGAATATCAAGTCTCATGCCTTGCTTTATTGATCAAAATAAAATAGTTCTCTTTTTTTTAACAAAAGACTAAGGAGATTTCGAAATTTCATTCTGTCTAATGCACTATCACCAGAACTGTTTTCTAAATTACAGTCACATGACAAAATGCTCTGAAGTCAAACTACTTTTTAACTGTCAGCAACAGCATAATTTGAAGTTAATATGGATGTCCAGACATAATTCACTGACTAAATTTAACTTACAAGACCTTTAGGAACTACAATTCACGAGATGAATTAAATTTGACTCTGACAGTCAGGGTTGATATGGCAGGATATTATTTAAAGTAATTTTGTATTTGACTTGTTACAGTATCCTTTAGATATACAAGCAGCCATTAAAAAAGTTATAAACACTTTTTAAAGCACAGCTATGTTATAATCACTGAAACAGTACAGAAAACTAATTCTGACAAATATTTGTTAATTAACAAAAATGCACCTCAACATATTTATGTTGGACACATTAATATGCATGTATGTACATTAACAGTAAATGTGAAAATTGAAGAAGAGTTATTGGAAATTGGCATTTTTCATATTGGAATAAGTACACCTTTGCTTTATGTCCCTACAAAGTGCCTAATGTAAAACAGAAACAGACTCTCAAACTTTCAAAACTGCTATTACATTCTAATTTTAATAAGAACAGAGTTAATTCTCATCTTCAATGATGCGAGAATAGTTTGGCAAATTACCTCTTTAAAACGCATTCCTTCGTAAGTGATAATTAGTTTAGTGTCAGTAAAACTTAAGCTGTTAGGAAATGTTGGAATGACTGCTTACCAGATACCCCTCTGACTGATAAATATTAAGATTTATTCTCCTTTAATTGAGAGTATTGTCTTGAGTTTTTCAGTTTAACTTAAAGGAGGTAAGTATGTGCTCTTTTTTTTTTTTTTTCCCCTCAGACTTATTATGTTTTGGTTGCTTTATGAAACAGAAAAAATATTTTGTGGATTTACACTCTTCTTCCTTGTATTTTCTATTAAAAATACCAGATTAAACTTTCCAATTGGGAGTTCTGGATGGTATCTCTCTTGATGGCTATCTCTGTTGAATTTTGACCATTGAATAAAGGCCTTTACAGATGTGTGGTTAGGAGAAGTAATCCTAATTTCTTGGAGGAAGAGTTCTACTTTCATGCAGTCCACCTAAAAGCTTTTAAATCAGTCACAGTTCTAAGGACAGATATCCACTCTCTCTATAAAATGGTTCACATAAAATCCCAATACTTACACATATTTCCCACTACTCAGTGCCACAAGCAAACACTGGGAGATTCTTCTTTGGCTTCCCTGCTTATCTGAAATTAGGAGTAATTGTTTCTGTTTATTTTAAGCTCAGAAAGTTACAGGCTAAAGTGGTTTGGTTTTTAAGCCAAAATGAAGGGATTAGCAAATACTTGGTGGCTGTCTCATATTTTCACAGCAAGATAAAATAGAAGCTTCAAAAAATAAAAAGAACCAAAGCTAAATTCCAGACAAAATTGCAGGAAGAAATCCAGAGAAGCTATACAAGTTTTTATTCATAGTATTCATAGTATTTATTTTGACAAGTGATCAAACTAAGGGCTATTAGAAGAAGACATACAAGCAGTTTTACTTAAATAAATAAAATTTGAAAAGCTTCTAATAAATTAAATTGCTACGTAAACCCTAAACACATAGTACAGTGATGTGGAACAAGAGTTCATTGCCATCAAGGCTTGTAAGAGAAGAAATATCTTCTATCTTCTTCCATTTCAGTTATCAGTAGAAAAATTTGAGAGAGTTGATAAATAAATCAGATTTGGAAGGTTGGTCAAGTTTTTTTCCCCATAAGGTTTGATTCTCAGCTAAAAAATAGATAATCCAACAGGAACTTCAAATAAATATTTTTTGTTATAATATCTACAAATGTTCTTTATTAAAAAAATCCACTTATGGCTGAATGCATTCTTCAGAGCGCAATACATAGTACGTAAGAGATACTATATATGGGAAAGAGCTCTGTGGTCTTCTAACTGAACCCCAAGAAAAAGAAGCCTGCACACAACAGGGTTTGATGTTCTGCTATTATTATATTATTGTGAAGAATATAATGCTTCTCCCACAATCTACAAACTATTTTATTCTCAGTGCTGTCAGTTCGACTGTAACTACCATAAACAGATGTATCTTAATTGCCTGTAAAAATGGCTTAATAATATATTAAAGTACATTTTTAAGTCTCAACATACGTGTGCGAATTCTAAGACTCAAGATTAAGTCTGAGAAAGGGAGACTGCCTTCATACATACATACATACATACATACGGGTTTATTTAAGTGGTACTTTCATCAGAAAAGTCCTGAACAAAAGACAAAAACATGCATGTTTTTCAGGACAAAACATTTTCAGGCAGGACTGCAGTGTTCAAATGGTGTGGGCACATCACCTTGGATCCAGAACACTCATTTTCTCATTAGTTATTCCATCTTTGTAAGAAAGGTCCTAAATTCAATAACTCTCACTGGCAGGCCAATTTGTTTTTTAACAGCTACACTCTTTGCAAGACACCTTGTACTGCAGTCATGGGGTTTTATTCATTTGAATCATATGACTAAATATAATTATAGCCGTCAATTATTTTGTACTTTCAAAAACACAGAAAATGTCTTACATTGTATATAAGGCACCATTAGTGAAATTGTTTCCTTCCTAATTGGCAGAGGTTGGAAGTGTTCTTCAGGCTTTTTGGATTTCTCCTATGCTTGCCCTACCCCCTCACTTTTCTTCAGGAAAAAAAATAGATTAGTTTTATCCAATGACATTTATATGTAAATATTTCAAAGACCTGGCAGTGCCAACCAGAGTATGGACTGTAATAGTCTGAGATAAGGCATTTAAACACCAGAAAACCTCATTTACTTAAGCAATCTTTGACAAGGTTAACCTTAAATTTTTCGCTAATCTGTGGGACAGCTTCAACAGAAAAAGTAAATCACCTCCTCATTGGGACTAACCCACAGCTACCTTGGTTAAAATAGTCTGAAGTGCCTCCACACATATGTGGAGGTGGGGGAGAGAGGAGTGATATTGCCTGGACATCCCTCTTTTTCCTCTATAACTCAAAGAGATTAATGAACCTGAATGAATCCTGGAAAGCAAAAGTCGACCTAACCTCCCCTTAATGAAGCAGTCCTCTCAAAGCTACTACCTAATTACCTTAATTCTCTTAACTTAGACAGAATCTCACTCCAGGGGCCTTTAAAATACAGTCTTTCTCTTTATTCGTCAAGCCCACAGGTGACAGATGTATTTAGCATTTATTAAACCCTAGAAGTGAGGTGTGAGCTATTCCCTGCAACTGGGTGCCTGTGTTCTGCCTCAGTTTACAAGCCCACAGAGGCACCTCCCAGCACCCAGTGGGACATTTTGTGGGCAGGCTTAGAACTTACTCTTATTCTGAGTATCTCCCTGGCTTGCTTCCCAAACACATTGACAGAAGGCACCTCTTGGTGAACAAACAGGGTGTTTTCAACCCTACTCTGCTTTGTCTACACACTTGATAGTCATCTCACCAGTGTTTAGGTGCATTAGTCAACTTTGCTTTCAGAGGTGCAAGTTATTAAAGAATTTTTCTCCTTCTCCCTCTTCATGCAGAATGTCTGAATGCTTATTCTATTTAAAGCAGCAAGGCTTGGTTGTTTTTTTGGGGGGGGGGGGGGCTGAGTTGGGTCGGTTTGTTTGATTTGTGTTTTCTTTTTTTTACTTCCCAGTTTTTCATGTTGGAGAGCACATGAGATATATCTGTGAGTTTGCAACATTGTGTTGGCTCTCACCAGACCTATGTCACCAAGCACACATAATTTCAATGACTATTAAACATTTCCAGCACATTCTTTGGAAAAAAAACATTATCCTTGGAGAATATGTTAGAACAAATTAACCTTCAGATTTCTTTCATAAAACCCATGATTCAATAATAATGATTTTATAGCTCACCTCTGTAGTGGTAACTTTATTTACTTAATTTTTTTTAATATACTTCCTAGAAACTCAGCCAGTAGCCACTGCATAATCGCATTAAAAATTATAAACAGATGGTTTTCCCAACTTGCTGGCTATAAAATTCATATGTCATCACCTTCTCAGAGCCGGTTAACATAAAACAGAAAAGTTCAACAGCCTTTAATAATCACTGGCACAACACACTAAATTAATTATATGAAGACAGCTTTCAGCAACTCATGCTACTAACTTACAATGAAAAGGAGCAAACTATTTGCAAACATATTCTATGTCTCCAATGTAAGAACCTCAACTATTGACAGTGAATTTAAATTAGACTCTCGGGATTTTAAGGGAGTCAAAATGTTACAGGAAAACATCTTACCTAAAGAGGAATGGTCTCACAGTAAAAGATAATATTAGATCTTTTTATTATTTTTGTTTGTAAAGTATTACTGTAAAATCAGACTTCACACAGCAGTTCATACACTTCTTGACTAGTCCCTCAGTTTTCAGAAAGAATTTTAAATAATGTAGTACAGATGAATGCAAAGCCCCTGAACTACTACAAATTTTTATTCACTTAAAATAAAACACCTGAGCTATGATATTTAGAAGTTAAATATTGCAAAATGCCACAATATTTCTACTTAATCTGTCTATCTCTAAGTCTCTCTCTCCGCTCCACTCCGCAACACCCCTCACTCCCACCTTTTCTTTTTCTATCTCTCTTTCTCTACCTCACATTTACTGTTAAATAAAATCCATGCTATTGACTTCAGGCATACGGTCTTGTTTGTACCTCAATTTAGGCAGAGGCATCTCTCTATTGACCTTTATAGTCAGATCATAACATCATGCAGAACAGCATCAAGGGTGGGAATAACATTTGGGATCTAAATTAGGGAGTTCTGAGTTTTGCCTGCCTTTGGTTCCATGGCAGCAGGATGCTTTTAGGAATCCTTAAATGGAGTTTACACTGCTTCAAAGGGATGGAAAATAACATAAGGGGACAATCACATGAAGTAAAAGTATACACATGTTCTGTAGAAAATCACTTTGATTTAACTGTTCCGAAATGGTGGATCAGGCAGAGCTGCAACTCTCAAACATTATGTTTTTCATTTCAAATCTACTTTGGTAAGTAAAACCTATGTAATGATTCCTGTGCATCAAACAGTCATGGATGGGGAAAAAAAAAAAGAAATCCAGCAACTTATACTAATTGAGATTAATTTCTTAACTCTAGGCATTAGGTCACTTTTTTGAACCTGAACACCCAGATTAATACTTTAGTGACAGTAAAGCAGACAGTATAAACACGCCCTAGAGCTTTTACCACGAATCAAACTTGATTTTCTGATCTTACCAGCATGAACAGCTTGTAAATGTAGTTCCCAAAAGACTGTAGCTGTCTTACGGCTGGATAACATTCTGCCTGGAAGCCTCCGTCTGGAACTGCTGACAAGTTCCAGTGCATTTCTTCAAGTTTAAATATCCGTTTAACTGTGACTGACTAGTTGGGACACAGAATGACCACCAAGATGCCTTCAGAGTACTCTTCCATTTTTCTTAGTTTGAATAAATAAAATTCTTCCTGCTGTTCTCCACAGAGAAAGGAACAAGTTTTGAGGTTTTAAGTTTAGCTTCTGTTTCTTTACTTTCCTTCCAGGTATCAATCTTTGAAAATGTTAAGGGAGGCATCTATTAATGATAGACAGGAGATAGAATGGTCTCTTTTCCCATTCTAACCTGATAAAGGGCAGGCATCCTATCACCACGATGACATCTGATGAGATGTTTCTCCCACAGTCCATTAATATTAAGTAGAAGTACAGGATAACAGAAGTCAAAATATATTGCATTTCTGTAAACCAGTCAGGCATGGAAGCTGGCAAATGAGCCTAGACATGAATGTCATCAAAGTGACTATTATATAATCAATAATCATTTAGAAGAAACTGGAAAAATTATTGAAAGTGTAATAAAGTAAAATGTGTCTATTATTCTCTGTATGCTTAGATTAAATAAACAATAAATGAAAGGAAATGAAAGAGGATAGTCACAGTGGGTTGCCATTAGAAAGATGTAACAGTTTAGACAGAACGCTCCACTAAAAGATCACGAAATAAAACAGGAGATTGGTTGTTTGAGCTTGTTTGTTTACCCAGTTTTTAAAAAAGAACACCAACCTCTGCATAACAGATGAAAAAAGCAAAGGATTTAAGTGAAACAATGGTCTAAAGAAAAATATCAAATGCTGGAAATTAATAGAAGAAATAAACAGTGACAGAAAACAGTTTAACAGAAAAGTACTTACAATAATAGAACAGTGACTGAGAGCAAGACTCTTAACATCTATAGTCAAGCACAAGGACAAATACAAGGAAAGCCAGAAACATGGGGGAGAAAAACAAACAAACAAACAAACAAAGACACAATACTTTCATTACTTTGCTAATAATGAGCATAATAGGGAAAAAATAGGGAGACTAATTTTACATATTCTTCCACTGCAAAGGCACTTACTGTATGCTATAGTTACAATTAGTAGGATAAAATCTATACTAGAAAAAGACGTTTTGATTACAAAACCAAATACACAAACTTAGGAAGTTTGTTTTACATGCAGTTGTCTCTTATGGGTCTACTTCACCTTATGTATTGGGGATCATATTAAAAAAAAAATCATGAAAATTGATTGAACACTGTATTATATTGATTGCAACAAGTATTTGTTGGGTGCAGGTTTGGCTTTGTGCAAATATACAGAAATTAAGGTAGATTTCTTTTCATAATTTGAATTTTTGCAAGGTTGCTTTTCTCACACAATCTTTCACTTCAGTTTTTTCTTGTGCTTTTTTTTGTTCCATATGACTCCCTCGAATTTGTGTTTCAGGAAAAAAAAAAAAAGGAATAGTTTTGTATATGTATAAAGACATGCTTGGACCCTGTTAGCACTGCAAACTAAATGCATTCTACCTAAATGTTATCAGACCACTGACCATATTAGACATGAAGGACAGGAGAAATTGCTAATGAACAGGAAAAACCAACTGGAACTACACAGTGAATGAAGAGACACAGCTAGGAGAATGACTGCAAAATAGGTATTTCGTATATAAGAACTATCCCTCTAATCCTGTTCCAGCCACTGAATTCAAAGAATATTAATATAATACAGTTCCAATTACAGAAAATCTGCCGAGTCTGTGGCAATTTCTTCTATTACATGTAATAGAACAGTCCGTCGTCCTTAATCCATGAAGTACTTGCATATTTCTCCCCTCTTTTCCTATTTCCTTCCAATTGATTCAGATAATTCTAGTACTGAGGTGCTCAGAATTGTGCACAATAATAGATGTGTTGTCTAGCCAGTGAAATAGGGCCTATAATCTCTGAACAGTGACGTGATGCCCTTTTTGTTCAGGCAGCATTAATTACAAAATATTTCTCTGAACATTCTCATTCTGTCATACAGCTTCGTGGGAAGAAAGCTCATCCTGCCATTTCGGCATCCCACCCTGAATGCCACTGCAATCAGTGCAGTGTAAAAAAGGAAGAGCATCCAACAAGAACTTGAAACATGGGGATATTTTAAAATGTATTTATTAGTAAGCTGTTTAATATGCACGTAAGTGGATCCAGATGTCAGTTTCTCTGTGCTACATAAATTTGGGTGATGAATATATTTGATTTTGCTTTCGAAAGCTTTTATTCACAAGATTCCAGATCTTCCTTTTATAGAGAAGTATTAATTGATATTAGGAAACTATGTAAAGATATCTTTGATGCGCACAGTTAATATTTCTGTCATGATTAAAACACCTCATTAAAAGTACGATTGGGTCAAAAAATGTGTGTAAATGTGCATTATGTGAATGACTCTCTCAGACCCAATATGCAGCCCATGAAAATCAGTGCAAAGACTACTGTTGCCAACAGAATACTTAGACTTGTACTTCATTTTACTTCATATGTGCATTAGAAGGAGCTACTTTTTTGACATGTCAAATAACAATGTTGTTAAATCGCTATTCCTCTAATAATAAACAAGTAATTGCCTTCACCAGTCTTTTCTCTCTCTCTCAAAAAAGAAAAAAAAATAAGATCAATTTGCAAAATAATGCAATATTTTGCTCTAAGGTAACTGATAGAAGATTTAAGATTTTTACAACTTATTTCACTGCATAAATTCTCTATTCCTATTAGACTTGTTATGCAGTTCCTGTATTACATTCTTTATACTTAATGACAAGTAACCCTCTTTTTTTTTTTTTTCATTTGTTTTTAAATACTGATTACATGACAATTCCAGGCAAATTACTATCTGCACTGTACTTTGGAAGACAACTGTATGTGGAAGATTGCTAATCTATAATTTTGAAAGCTGACTCAGGAAGCAAGATAATATCCAGTCTAGGTGAAGATGATTCTAAGTCAGTCACCAGAGACAACCTTTACAGGTGTGAGAATAAACATAAGTGCCTCTACAGTTAAAAACCATTTGAATTAATATACCTAAAGACAACTTTCTCTTATCATGAAGAAGCATGTTTTAAATGAATATATTAAAATTTAGTAGTAAATTTTCATACGCAAATGCCAGTAGAGGAATATATACCTCTAAAACGTCCAGGTACAGACTTTGCAGTGTTTTGACAATATATTTCATCTTTATCTATGTCACCTTTAAAAGGAACTGATTCTGTCACAAAGTATTTCAAAATCAAGTAAAACTCCACAACTGCTATATTGAAATATAAGATCTGTGAATATGTATGTTTCTTGAACATATATATTCATTTCTTGAACATTCTTCTTCTAGAAGTGGTTTTATTATAGCCACCAATACAGGAGGAAATTTTGCACCCTCTTAATTTCTGATGACAAACTCATATTCTTAAATCATCCTGTTGTGTTTTTTTCTTTTCTTTTTTAAGCTACAAATACTCTCCATGGAATCTAAGAAGTATCTTGAATATATTTTAATTAAAATTAAAATAAGGTGACAAAGTCAGTGTTGCAAAAAGCAACGTTTCCTGAACTTCCTAGATGTGCTCTAATATTGGAAATTTTCAATTTTGTAATTCTTTCTTGCAATGAAATCCTATGAATTCCTGCCTGAACATGCATGATGATGAATGATAATACATATTGACCTTAGGGAAGGTGATTATCTAAACTATATAGTCAGAAAACTGATCAATTGTCATTCAGTCTCATCCTGTTACCTAGTACCTGACTGCAGAGTTCCTAAGACATACAGGAGTACAAACAAAAGTGGGTTTTATGACTTACTTGAATAAGTAATTTGATCAAAAATGTTATCTAACGTGGATTAACATAAAGAAAGGAAGATTTTATCTTACTATTATTAGTTGTCTAAGGTGCTATTTACAACATGGGGCACCATAAAAATGCAGCATAACAGTAATAATATTTTAGAAATTCTTATACCAGCATGATATGAATATAGAATGTTGTTGTTGAAAGAATGAGCTCTGTGATTTATGACTTTCAACATACTCTATTTCAGTTAGAAAACATGATTGGCATTTTGTACTAAATTTTAACATAATCATGTAAGGATTGTAGGTGTATTTGCTCCTTTCAAATCTGGAAGTAACTGCATCAGAAATATACTCAAAGATTTTGGCAGCTTTTCACATGCAGATTTATGGCCAGAAATTTTTCTGAAAATTTGTCATATGTAGCAATACTGTATTTTGCTCGGAAGCCTTCTCATTTCAAAGGAAGAATCACACCTGTCTTCTTTATTACAGAGTAATAAATGAGTAACTGCTCAAAGACTCGAGAGAAATCAGTCAAAGTATTTTATATAGTTATACTCAACTTTTTTTTTTTTAAGTGTCTAAAGCAGTTATCATGAAATATGCTAGGTGCAGATGCCAAGCAGAAGGTTCTCTACAGAAAGCCAATAAATATTAAATAAATAGTCGCTGTCACTTCTACCAGCACCATCTATGTTGTAGAAACCACTGCCTCACTATTACAGATATTTCATTTTCTGCTCAGTAAAATATGTGCCAACATATTGAATAATACAATACACTTCTGGTTTTGCAAGAAAAAGTTAACGTTAACAAAATTAGTATGTTCTGTCTGCTTCCAAGGAAAATAATTAACAATTGAAACAATTTTCTGCTTACATGTTCTCAAACGTTATTGCAACACCCAAATATGTATTACATTTATTCTCCTTTGTTTATTTCCTTCATCCATTTTGTTTCACATTTTTAAAATTTAAAGATTCCATATTATCTCTTTAAAATGAGCTTGATGGTTTAAAAATATTTAAGTCTCAGTACAGTAAAGTACAGATGATTACCATTAAATTCATTCTATTAATAGTTGTTCTATTTATAGATAATTGATTTAAAGGAACTTCTTGGGACATTCAAAGAGCAATTTTCAGTAAACTTTCCCACTGACATTAAATATTAATTATTCTATATTATTACAGACTTTTTTCTTAAAATTCCCCAGTTGACAGTCAAATTCAACTGAATATGCCTCATTATTATGGAATCTTATCCTCAGTCACACAGTCTGGCATATCCTCAAGTGCACTGAACAGCTGTGAGAATCTCAGATTTCCTGAAAACAATTTCGCTTTTTATTTGGTGTTTTGGGATGTGTTGTTTGGTTTTTTTGGCTTTTTTTTTTCCAAGCATAATATTTGTAAGTTAATATCCATAGGGGTTAGTCTGAATGGCAGGATTTTCAAATAAATAAACAAAACACTGAATGGTATGGGAGGGAAGCAGCCTTTAGCACCAGCTATGATTTATAAATTTATTGTCAGGTATTGTATTAGACTTAGAAATTTACAAATCAAAACCCTACACATTGGTTTTGAAACTTAAAAAAATAGAAGAGTGCTCTAGTATCACAGAAATGCTTAAGAATTAAATGCAGATTTTAATTATTACTGTCTCTGTTAATATACAACAACATAAGTTCTACACAGAAAAATGCTGTATTTTTTGCCTCTTAAATACCACAGCCTGAATTACATTTATCCTTGTCTTCAAGCACCTGAGTTTCCAAGGCAGAAACTTAGGCTGTGTAGCTCATCAGTGGACATGGACATCTATCTCCAAAGGACAAACTGAAAATAATGACCAAGCAAGTAATCTTCCTGGATGTTTCTGGACTTTGGCTTGTATCTCCTGTGCTGTGTAAGATTACTTTATGGTTAATCAACATAAGGGGTTTTATACCAGGTCATACTTTGCCCATTAGTTTCTGAAAGTGAACAACAACAGACAACTAGAAAGCAGTTCAAGAGCAGGACAAATTGAAAGTAATACTTCAATGTTTAACTATCTCATTCGTTTCTCTGGAACATTTGCAGCTAGAGGTCATGCTTTTAAATTTATTTATATCTTTTTTCCTTCCATGAATTTTGTACATACAGTTTTTCAACCCTATAAGATCTTGGCATCCCTTGTATCCTGTGACTATGAGTGACATAGTTTAAATGAATGCACCTTGAGAAGTTACACCTTTTTGATAGATTGAACTTGCCACCCAATATATTTAAGTGATATACAGTTATAGGTCTACATTAATGTTTCAGCTTGGATCAGAAATGTGATTCTGAAGCAAATCTGATGATCCACACTCAGCAAGCTTGAATTTGATGTGGCAGGGAGGACTCAATGTGCTGCTAAATCACTTTTGAGCAAAACAACTGGAATATGAACCCTGCAAACGCACTCAACACATTTCATCCACAAAGAGGCATTTCCATCAGCTCACAGGACGAGACTAGAGCCAGCCTGAAATATCCCCTCCCAACCCAACTATCTCACACCACACCACACCACAGACTTACTCCTACTATTCCACATTACTTGCTAATTTAAACACAGACTACCTAGGGAAGTGTGGAACAGAATTATTTTCCATCCCCTTTTAAGAAGTCTTCCTACATTTTGTAGTAAATACAGCAATATTTTTGTTACATCACAGGTTACTACAGCGTATCTTTTTGTACACCAGTTTTGTTCCCTCCCTGAAAATTAAATAGTATTCTATTCTGGGAGGAGCATCTCAAAAGTCCATGTGTGCACAGAATTAAGGACATCAGACATTTACTTTCTTCCCTTAGGGAGGGAAAGAGAACAGTACTACTGTTAGTTTTGTACTGAAAGTCACAGCTGGGTTGGCTTATAACTCAGGGGTCCAAGAACAGTAACAGTTGCAATGACTATTTGGATATGGTGTTCTAGACATTTTGACACCTATGACAGGCTCTAGAGCTTTATTTTTTATTCCTTCTTTTTTAATGTAACTTTAGACATAAGACAAGGAAATTCTAAGATTACAAGACATCTCACTCTAGGGATGCCAGTGATCCCTTAAAAATGGAACTAGTTGTTGAATAATTGAAAAATTCTTACAGGTGTACTACATAAATGGACAAAAACATGCACATTTTCAAAGAAAAAAAAGAATTAAAACCTCCAGAGGTTCTAAAATACTGCTTGAAAACTTATATCTCTTTCAGTAATAACCAAATAGTCATCCTCCTTTCTTTCAATATTGATTTCTCATGTCACAGAATGCTACAGACTGATAAAAATTTTCATATGGATTGCAACTTCTTCCTTGAAGTCATTCAGAAATTTCCTCCTTCCCAAACACTAAGGAAGACAAAATTATAAGACTTGTCAGATATATTAGGATGACTAATCCACAAGCAGGTCATTCACTTGACCAGTTCCATACAAATGCATAGAAGAGACAACATATTTCATATTTCTTCCACTCTTTAGCAATTCATCAGGAGTAGAAAGAGAAAAGAAAGGAAGATATGCCAAAAGCTTGTGTTGATGTTCAAATTCCCACTACTTGCAAAAGAAAATTAAGCCAGTACATCATTTTATAATAAGGTGATACTAGCCTACTAACTCTAAATACTATGATAGGCAGGAATCTTTCCTCTGAATTCCCAGAGTACTAGTTTCTACCTCTTTTGTAACAGAGGGTTTTTTTGTTGTTTGCTTGTTTGTTTGCTTGCTTGATTTGTTTCTTTTTTTTTTCCTTGTCTATACACGTTTGGTATTGCACAGGTGTTTTAGAGTTCCTTTTTTCCCTGACATCAGGTGCAAAGGAGATTCTGTCAATGTAAAAGATTTTTTCTTTTACCTATCATTAATGATATTACCTATCATTCATTTTATAGGAACTGCATGACACCACCATATAACAACAAACTGAGCTCCCTAGTACTATCAGATCTTTTATTTAAAGAATGTTGTTAGCTATGTCATCTAGACGTATAGAGTCTGGAATAATTTTGAGGTGCAGTAAGCATATAATAGATTGCTGTTATCCATGTTAAATTTAGTAAACTGACATAATAATTTTTCAAAAAGATTTGCATGATTGCTATATGTCCATAAAAATGTTTGTCTTCAAGGGTTAAGAGTGGTTTTGAATGTTTTTTTTTTCTTAAAACAACTACTCAAGACTTTATTTTCTTTTCGCCAATTCATTATGCATTTCTGATTAATCATTAAATGTGTCAATCTAAATGGAGATTACTGATTGGAGATTTAGATTGGTAGCTTGCCTGTTTCATACACTCTTTTTTATTTGTGAAGACTTCTCCTATATTATCACGCATATCTTAAATCAGTTCTTAATTGAAAAGGAAAAATTAAGCTCTTTCCATCTGTTTGGAAGAGCATCTAAAAGTTCAAAATAAAACCCTGTTACATAGTTTTGAAAACTGTTAGCACTCAGAAAACACTAACAATTCTATTAATTATCATAGTCATATGGTATTTATGGAACAGATCATCTTGAGTTGCATCATGTGACACATACAGGACAACCAGGGGATGAGACCCAGCCAGCATAGGTTTGTTCGGTCAGCTTGGCCAACCTGATCAAACTCCTTCTGTGACCAGGTGACCTACTTAGTAGAAAAGGGAAAGGCTGTGGATGTTGTCTACCTGGACTTCAATAAAGCCTTTATACTGCCTCCCACGACATTCCCCAGGAGAAACTGGCAGTCCACAGCTTGGACAGGTGCACTCTTTGCTGGATTGAAAACTGTCTTCATGGCCAGGCATCACTCAGAGAGTGGTGATGAAGGGAGTTTAATCCAGTTTGCAGCCGGTCACTAGAGGTGTTCCACAGGGCTCAGTACTGGGGCCAGTCTTATTGAATATCTTTATTAGTGATTTGGATGAGAGGATCGAGTGCACCCTCAGTAAGTTCACAGACAACATCAAGTTGGGTGGGAATGTTGATCTGCTGAATGGTAAGAGGGATCTGGGCAGGCTGGATCAATGGGTAAGCCAATTGTATGTGATTCAATAAGGAAAAAGGCCAGGTCATGCCCTTGGGTTACAACAACCCCAGGTTTGGGGAAGAGTGGCTGGAAAACTGCCTGGCAGAAAAGGACCTGGGTGTGCCGATCAACAGCCAGCTGAACAGGAGCCAGCATTGTGTCCAGATGGCCAAAAAGGCCAATGGAATCCTGACCTGTATAAAAAATAATCTGGCCAGCAGGACTGCTGCGGAAGTGATAGTCCTCCTGTGCTCTGCACATGGTGAGGCCACATCTCGAGTGCTGTGTCCAGTTCTGGGCCCCTCACAACAAGAAAGACATTGAGTTGCTGGAGAGAGTCCAGAGAAGGGCAACAGAGCTCTGAAGGGTCTGGAGATTAAGTCATATGAGGAGCAGCTGAGGGAGGTGGGGTTATTTAGCCTGGAGAAAAGAAGGCCATATCACTCTCCACAATTACGTGAAAGGATGTTGCAGTAAAACGGGGATTGGCCTCTTCTCCCAGGCAGATAGTGACACGACATTAAGACACCAAGCATAAAGCTGTGCCAGAGGAGGTTCAGGCTGGAGATCAGGGAGAATTTTTTCACTGAAAGCATTGTAACAGGCTGGTCGGGGAGGTGGTGGAGTCACCATCCTTGGAAGTGTTCATGAAATGAACTGGATGGGGCACTTCTATGGTTTAGTTGGCATGGTGGTGTTTGGTCCAAGGTTGGACTTGATGATCTTGGAGGTCTTTTCCAACATTACTGAATCTATGATTATATGATAGTCAACCTCTTATATAATTACATTTTAAGAAAGAGAACTCCCCATGGACACACTCTGGAAACAGATTTGTATAGCAGCTCTCTGTGTTTCACCCACAGTATGCATATATATAAAGGATATTCTGCAATTTTGTGGCCTATTACTGGGTGGTGTAGCAGATAGACAAAGATCCTGCTTCTTTATAAAATGACAAAATGCTTGGCGAAAGCAAACATCAGTACAAACTCTTTTGGGAGGAAAAAAAAGCTAATATTTAAACTACAAGTGCTGTCGTTTAATCAGGTAGGCAGCTAAACACTTCACAGATGTTGGTTTACCCTTTCCCTGGTGAGATGGAGGAGAGAATTGGAAAAAATGGTAAAACTCATGGGTCGACATAAAAGCATTTTCATAGGACAGAAAAATAAAGTGAAAATAACAATAATGATATGAGAATATACAAGTGATGCACAATGCAGTTTCTCACCGCTTGCTCACCAATGTCCAGCCTCTCCCCAAACTGGAAGCTGACACTCCCCAGCCAATTGACCTCAGTTTTACTGTTCAGCAGGCTCAGCATGTCACCATATGTTTTGGGATATGGCTTTGGTCAGTTGACATCAGCTAATCCAGCTATGGCCCCTCCCAACTTCTTGTGCACCACTGCTCCCCTTGCTGGCAGGGCAGTAGGAAAAACTATAAAGTCCTTGACTCAGTGTCAGCCCTGCTCATCAGTAATTAAAATATCAGTGTGTTATCAACATTATTTACATCCTAAATCCAAAACACAGCACTGCATCAGCTACTAGGAAGAAAATTAACTCTATCCCAGCTGAAACCAGGACAGCAAGTCATTCCTCAAGAGACCCAGTCACCTCCCTAACCCACTTGCATATTTTATTCCTACAGACTCAGTGATGCATACAGATTTCTTCATGGTAAGAATTCATTGATGTACCTAAACCACATATAAGTAACTGAGCGTCCCTGAATTTAGAGCATTTGGGGGCTAATGAACTGAAAAAAGCAAGATTTGTGATTTGTGGAAACAGCTGTTGCTGTCTGTGTACATGTGAAAGCAGAAAATTAATTGCTAAGAGAACATATACAGAAGTTGCCCTCATCTTAAAAGAGGAAGAGGGAAATGAAAAATGGATGAGAAGAAAGTTAAGTTTGTGATTAAGGTTGACAGAGTCTATCAGACTATGAGACAAGATGACAACAAGATGGAAGAAAATAAAAATTCAGGAGATGGAGGAGAGAAGAGTGTGAAGTCAGAAATTCTGTACCAGCTGAGATGTCAAGTTACAATGAAAAAAAAATAATTACATCCCACACTTTGAAGTTAGTATCCCAAAATAGCTTATATCGAAGAACAGAGAGATGAGAAAGTATTCCAGTGACCAGACATTTCTTAAGAATATTTAATGATAAGAACCAAATTTAGAATCTTGACAAGATTTTTACACTACAGTTGTTCGCTTTTCTTACCAGGCTTTTGTTCTCAAAAACCTAAAGTAAATGAAGTATCTCACCTCTTTCGACCTTCCTATTAATTTCCTGAGGAATAAAAAAGGCCAGAACATAATCACCTTTAGATCATACATATAAATTACAATCTTATCTGGTTTCCTAATATGGCAGTATGACATACTGTTCTGTAATTCTAAGCAGTCAACACTAGTGTTTTTATTGATATTCCTTAATTGCCAATTTTTTAACTCATACCTGTATGTATATGAAGTAGAGGAATAGTCAACTAAACAATATTGGAGAAAAGCTGCCCCCTTACAGGGCATCCTGTAACACTCCATATCCCACATGAGGTGGAGTTACTGTTGAGACAGTATGTAACCCAAGCTCTATTGCCACAACAGGCACATAAAAGTGAACTAATCCTCCTAAAGGCAGATAGCATAAAAAGATGTAACACCTCGAATACAGCAACCCTAATAACTTTGCCTGGTGAGGCTGCACTTCAAATCCAGTGTCCAGGTCTGGGCCCCTCATCACAAGAAAGATGTTGAGGTGCTGGAGCGTGTGCAGAAAAGGGCAACGGAACTGATGATGGCTCTGGAGCACAAATCTGCTGAGGAACAGCTGAGGGAACTGGGATCGTTTAACCTGGAGAAAAGGAGGCTCAGGGTGTCCTTATCACTCTCTACAACAACCTGAAAGGAGACTGTGGCCACATAGGGGTTGTTCTCTGGGGTTGTCCAAAATAGAAAGTGATATGACAAGGGAAATGTCCTCAAGTTGCACTAGAGGAGGTTTAGATTGGATATTAGGAAGAATTTTTTCACTAGAAGTGTCAGGCATTGGAACAGGCTGTCCAGGTAAGTGGTGGGATCACCCTCTGTGGAAGCATTTAAAAAAACATGTGGATGTGGCCCTTTGGGATATGGATTAGGGGTGAACATGGTGGAGCCATGTCAATGGTTTGATGATCTCTGAGGTCTTTTCCAACCCTAATGATTCTCTAATTCTATGATTACTAGATATTGTCTTGAAGGTTGGGGGACTTTTAAATGCATTCAATTTCCCTGTTTATATCCTTTTGATTAAACCTTTCCTATATTTAAATTTTCTAGATTTTTGTTTCTTTCCTGTCCCCTGATAAAATGACATAATTTCTTAGAAGCTCTATGCTGAAGTGCATATGGTAACATGACAGGAAGATGAGCCCTTTTGTCACACATATTATTCTAAAGTTTAGTATTATGTATTTTTGGAAAAGGTGATTGAATATTTGCTTTTTTATTTTTGTGGAAGAATTGACAAATCAGCTTTTTATTTTAATTTGCTATTCTAAATATATTTTTTAAAGTACTTTGATACTTTTTAATTTAAAATTTTAAATACTTAAGTTTTCGCACAAAAATAATTGAAGCTTTATTTCAGCTTTGGAGAATAAAACTGCACTTGAAAACCGCAACTTAATTTTGCATTTTTAAGTGATTTCATGTTGTCTACAATTTTCCAAAGCTTACTCTTTCTCATAGAGATTTTTAAAGAGCAAGTTGATTAGATGAACCTTTCTCCTGTCCTGAATATTTTCTCCTGTGTTGCTAAATAGAAGGTGTCATACTCAGTGCTATAAATATTCAGGAAAGATAACAAATTGCATGATACTTCATTCTATAGGATAACTTCTACATAATATTTCTCTGTCAGACATGGGAACTATTTAATTACAAAGAATGGACCCAGTAGTCCTAATCTTTCAGGAGACTTTTAAGTTACTTTCTAAAATTACATTCTCTTGATACCTGGATATTTTAATTTATATTCTTATTTTTAAAGTTAAATTACATATGAAAAATTTATTTTAGGATTTTTCCACAGTTGTATCTTACAATAAATTGTTCCATGATCTACCTGTCAGACATTTAAAGAGCCTTTTTAGCTGTGTTTGTTTTAATCTAAGCAATCACATATATGTTGTTAATATATTTCTTTTGCAGTATCTTCTCTGGTCAATTAGAACTCCTTTCTGGTCCATTCATTTCTAAAGGCATAGAAAAAAAAATTTCTCATTGAACACGTCAGTTACAATGCTTTCAAAATTCTTAAGGACAGCATTTGCCTTGAGTGGCCAAACACATTCTGAACTACAACTAACTAATTAAAGAAACTTTGTTCTCACAATACAATCACATTCTACTACCTTGTCATAGACTAAATATTTATAATGTTAAATTCCTCTCACAAAAATCCATTTCCATGCATTCATTTTATTTTATAAGCTTCTAAGATTAACATAAAATGCATGGCAAATTTTAAGGATTGAGAGAACAATCATAGAAGTCACGAACAAAGAGATAATTATGTTATGCCAATAATCACTGTTTTAAGAGTAAAAATATCGACTACATATTTGGTTATGTGCTCATCTCAGTCCACCATACATTCTGTCCTTGATATGAAAGGGAAGTCATCCTTTGAATACACTGGTATCTTTCATAGCGTTCTATGGAAACCTGTTTTGATTAGATGCAACATTTCTGCAATTTTAAGTGGTCTTACCCATTTGTGCCAAGAATGACTATACAAAAACAGAACTTAGATGAATCCCATAATTTATGATACTTTGGTAAATAGAATACAGACCATTTTTTTTCATTTTATACTGAATTTTTCTGTTTATTACAAGGGTAGCTTTATTAGAAAAAAATGTTGGAAATAAATATGAAAATGTCAGTGTTCTGTAAACAAGAAACAGGAATGTGCTGGTAAGGTTGTTCTTAAATGTATAAAATAAATAAATCATAAAGAAAAAAATCGACATAAATACAATAACAGCTGATTGAGAGACTCAGGCATTCTGTTACACGAAATGAGAGGAAGAGAATTTCTGAGTTACAATTAATTAGCTACATCATTTTGTACTTCTCATGCATTCACCAGTCCTTGAAACTGCAGGAAAAGAAGCTGACAACAATAACCCTGATATTCAATTTTATATGCCCAAGTAATATTTAGGATAAGCCTTAGCCAAATGTAAGGTTTGTGAGTTACTTTTTTTCCTTTTGTGCTATTTTTGTTTAGTTGATGAGACTTTTGAAACTACAACAACGTTGGGAAAGTTTAGACATTTCACTGATATTTTCCTTTTACAGTCACCTTTCCAGTCTTACTCTTTGAAAGAAACTCTTTGTTTCAAAAGACAGATGTTATTTTAACAACTCAGGTAAAAAACACAGTTGTTTCAAAATACTATTTCAAAAACCACCTATTTATGAAATGCAAAAAGCCGCAGAGAGTCTTCAGTTTCTAAAAAAACCAGAAGTAGCAGGCAGGGTTCCAAGAAAAGTCAAAAATCTGGTTCCTTATTTTAGGATTGTATATGGTCACAGTGACATTCCTCTGCATTAAATGAATAAGGTTGTATTGTTAAACAAATTTTTTCCATGCTCAGTCAAAAATATTGATTTTTTAAGCCTTATTTTCCTTTGATATGAATATATGTAGTAATTCTGCCTAATTGTGTCAACCAACAGCAACCCACATTTTGTACTCCATAATTTACTCTATATTATGTGCTACTGTTTAGCTATAAAGTGATACTTCACTGTATGTAATTAAGGGAGACCATAAACAAAACATCAAAGCACAGCAGTTTAAAGCTATACCTCTACAACATTTTATGTTGAACAACACAAACTACACTCAATTTAGATAGGAGATAAACCCAGTAAACTAAAGTCTGTGGCTGTATCTGTTTCTGACAACATTTTACAATAATGTTCCTCCCCTATTGAATGGAGGTAGTAATGCCTAACAACCTTTGTTAATGATATTGAGATGTATATATTTAAAAAATATTATATGTAAAGATAAAGGTTCTAGAGTATACACAATAACAGTGAAGATAAGTTTAATAGTAAATTTAACTATTTATTCTTCTATTCTTTCCCCCTATATTTTCAATAATCAAACCCAACAGTAACAACAACTTCAAATAAATAATTAGGTTGAAATGGTGCTTATTAGATTTCTAGTTAAATTCATAATAATTCTTTGATTTTGAAGCTTACTTGATTCCTTAATTAAGCCTGAATTCAATTCTTACTTCTAAATGCCAGAGTTCTTACAAAAATGCCAGAGTTATACATAATTTAATCACCTATTACTTTATTTCTATTCAAAGCTGTTCTTAATTAACAGCTCAGCTATTGAATTAACCAGCATGGGACAACCCAAAAATATGCATATTGAAACTGTCATTTCAACCAAAATAATTCTCCTTGACCTCAGAAGCAGGTTTGAAGTGCTGAAATCATGTTAGAAAATAATCTGATCCATAAAGTCTATGTATTCTGTTCTTCTGTATTTCCAATTGAGAAGTGATTTTACAACTATGTTAAAAACGGGTTTGGATTATTTTAAGAAACAATTTAGGAGATCCTTTTATAAATATTAGTCTCCTCATACCCAGTTGAAACACCCAGGTAAGACTAGGGACTGATTTGGAAGAATTCTCATGCAACAGCTATTAATTTCTTTAATAGAGATATTAATTACTTCTTTGCAATTTCTCAAGGTAAGATGACATTCAAATAATACATGACTAATATATAGCAAGGAAAGTACTAAAAGAATAAAACACTCATGTATTTAATTCTTCTCAGTATCAAAACTATTTCTTAATAATGTACATGAAAATAATTTTCCTTCAAGGGTAAGGGCTTTAAGTTTTTTTTGCTCAGTCTGTGTGCAGTTACTCAACTAAAAATGTTAAATTTTCTCTATACTTAACTAGAAGTGGTGTCATTTCTGAGTGATAAACCCATATAATTTTTCTTCTCTCCCTCCCCTCCCTTTTTGTTTTTTTGTGAATGGTTTTAGAAGAAGACAATGGGATTTGAAAAGTATATCAAGTGAAGGAAAGATTTGATGTTTATCAGAGCACATCACACTTCTTAATCTCTTATGCCACAACCATAAATGAATACTTAGAGATCTATAGGGAACACAGTGCAGCAGCTGATGAGAACTCTGATGTGACATTTTTTGAAAAAAAGTTACCTCCAAAAATTTGTAACTCAATGATATTTTATAAGTATCATTGCAATTTACACTGTACGTGAAGTAAGAGTAGACATTTGAAATCATTTTAAGCAATTATAAAATAAAATTAATAAACTAAATAATGTATTTTTCAAGGACAGGATTCAAGAATGTATTTAAGCAGACCTTCAGCTATCTGACAAAATGTGAGAGAAAAGTGAATGGAATGTTCTTCAAATGTTTATATGTTTCAAACTTGGCAAAAATTAAAAAAGGTAACGTAAAATGGATTTTGTTTTTCCACAGGATCCAGTGAGAAAGGACTGATAACTTGTTTGAACTTTTATTGAAGGTATTTATGAAATATACTTTTAAAAAGTTTTATATTGATGAATCAGCACAAGGCTGCCCCAATTCAAGAGAATAACAGGTTAACAGGAATGATCACTTACATCTTATGAGCAACAAATGTTTTAGGTTTTTGTTTTTCAAGAACTGTCACCAAAAGGTAAAAAGTTCAACATGGAACATGTTGTTCTATCACAGAGCCAAGGTGAAGAAGAATGAAGTGAGGCTGAAATGAGACTTTACATATAAATCACAATATTAGCAAAATAAATACACTTTAGTTATGCAGTCATGCTTACAACAATTGCTCAATTTTGATTGTTGTCATTAGAAATATTAATGCACCTAAGTCCTTTTTCCAAGTTTAAAAGTGTAAAGTTTAAATATATTGACATTTTTACTTGTTATCCATGAAAGAAAGGTTTAGAAAACTGCTCCTTTCCTAATACTTTCTGAAAATACCGACTGGTTTGACACCAAGTGAGAAATTTTGAAAGATGAGTGCACCAAATAAGAAGAAGATTTTTGCAATGAACTCCAGGTGTACAGGCTTCAAAGAGGTGGTGGCAAAATCATTACAAATTCTACTGCTTAGTTAGCACATTCCTTAGATACCAGAGGGTTCAAATATGAAAGAAAATAGATGGAAGTCTCATATGTATTTCTGGCTGTGGAAGGCACTAATGCTGTACAAGGTGCTTCGAATGGAAAGAAATGTGTCTGCTGAGTGCTTATGGGTCAAGGAATGAGATTAGCGGTCATAAACTGTGCCTGACTGCATGACAGTGATAAGTCCAGGATAGCCCTAAATTCACAGAATCTCATCTTTGCTCCACCAACACAAGCATGTAAGAATTCTCTAGATGAGAAACCCATCTGGATTCAGTCAGGTTTAGCCATCTGTTTCTCTACTGACTTCTACTGACTTTTGTCCTATGATCCTGAGCATCTCACACAGTTTCTCCCATAAAACTACCTGGCTTTTAATTAATTATTTTTTTACCTACTCATGTGTTTTCCTGTGGAACCAACGCCTATAAGAAATTATTTCGATATACATGGCTCTGTAACTATGCTTAAATCTGCTGCTGAATTTCATTTGTGATCTGGCTATGACAGATGCTTCAAGTTTTCCAAGACACTGAGAGATAATATTCAAGCACTCAGATTTCCCCATTAATTTTTGATAGCATATCTGCAAAGAGGTATGTTCATGAAACATTTTCAGAATTCAGTTCTAAAGTCATACAACAGGGAAATACACATCTGAAATTTCAACGCATGCAGAACTAATTAGGTTTTTTTATAATTTGCACAGTATCACTACTAGTGATATAATCATCTCTGATAGTTCATTTCTTTTCCACAGAATTTAGAAAATTATGCTATTAATAATGCACAATAATAGTAAAATCCAGTTCTTTTCATGGCTAATAACAAAAAGGATGTATTTCCTAAAAGAAAGTAAATATCCTAACTATGATGAGCTGAAAAGGACTGTTAAAAGATGTCACTTCAGAGCCACATTTCACACTTGACAACTTATTTAACTGATTTAAGGTGTGATCATCACTGCTTGAAAGTATTTAATAGGGTATTTCAAACAAAACAAATAATTTAAATTGAGTCAAATATTTAGTGAAAAATTTCATCTATTATTTTATATTCTCTTGCTTTTAGTTTTCAATCCTTTCTCTGAAAGTTATTAAACTATTCATCGGAATTGTTTTTCTCTTTTTACAAAGATATCCTTAAGGAACAGTTCATTAATTTTAAATGCTTTTTTTTTTTTTTTTTCAAGACATATTTTAAAAAAATGAAGGTATTTGTAAAATTAATTTCTTGGGATTCCCATAGAAGTTACTCATCTTCAAAGCTGAGGATCACCTTTGTTCCTTTTCTACACAATATATGTAATGCCTACTGAAGGAAATACAAAAATGTATCTAATGCTTAAGAGGAATGCGGAATAATCTATTCGGTTCCTCAGAAATTAATGGAAAACCTCCAACAACTTCAATAGAAGTGATATATGGGTCCCTGGTTTGTTTTTAGCCTGACAGTTCTGCTACAGGAGTAAACTAACAAACCAAATCTCATGAAATATAGTCATGCATAAACAAGGAAAGAGAAAGAAAAAGAAAGAAAGAGAGAAAGAAAGAAAGAAAGAAAGAAAGAAAGAAAGAAAGAAAGAAAGAAAGAAAGAAAGAAAGAAAGAAAGAAAGAAAGAAAGAAAGAAAGAAGCTAGTTTTAATATCCTAACAATAAGCTAATTAAAATAATTTAATACGATAATTAAAATTAATATTTTAATTCTATTTAATTAGACAAATCAGTGGTGGAAATAGCAATACTGTTTTCAACTTCCAAATCTGGTTAACTATGAGCAATCACAAATATATGAAGTAAAGTGAAGAAAGTTAGACAGATTTCTAAAAACTGTACTATTGACAAAAAATCTTCATCTTTTTTATATATAAATGGAATAAAATGTCATTGACAGCACTGAAAAGACTGGAGCTAGTTCACGCACACATTTTTAGGAACGTGAAACACTGCTAAGTTTTAACATTGCTAAGCTTTAACACTCATAAATGGAAATTTGTTTCTTCCCAGGGAACTTCCTGTTTGTATGCAATGTTTGCAGACTTTCTCCATTCCATAAAATACTGGATAATTAAGCATCACAATCAGTTTATAAGTTATCAGCCTGATGGTATAAATTAGTGACCTAAGCAAAGCACAGAAAAGAGTAATTGTCACAAATCATGACTTTCAACATTAAAATTAATTATTTTATGATTATCAACCAAGCATAATCTGAACATTCCCTCTCCCTGCCAATGGATGTCAGTGGTTGTTGATTAGGATGTGTTGGTGAAGAGAGGCATTCAAGCACCACCTGCAATTTCATTAGGCAGATAGTGGCAGCAGACACTGTGAAATATGGCAGGGGCCTCATCCACCCCAGTTTCCTTGACCCCACAATTCACATTCTTTAGTGGACCTCCTGCAGGTTTCACGGCACCGACCAACAAGCAAGCCCTTCCCAAATGATCTCTTCCACCAGCTCCTGCCAGGGCTCACTCATGTGTCCTCTTGTACTCTGTGAGTCTTCCACGGAGAAGCCACGTTCTGTAAAGTCTCCCTGTGTTGCATTTCCCGGAGGTTTGATCCATATGCATAGCATAAACTGTTATACTAATACACTCTTCAGAGATTTATGGCTCCAGTTTAATATTCCTGAAAGTAGCAAAACGACGATAGCATTTGCTGTTTTTTAAAGAAATCACTTTACTCCCACAATTGCCTAGAGTATTATCAGTAACTTTAAGTATTTTTACAAGAATATGCCCTTCCAAGCACCTGTTTATTCAGAATCATTTGCAAGAAAATCATGAATCCTGTCAAGTCAAAAGGAAAGCCTGTTTAATAAAACAAGATAATAGAGGAATTTAAATCTAGTTTTGCATAAATCTGGCATGTATGTAATCACTTTTTTCATGTATATAAATTAAAAAACCCAGAAGTTCTGAGTGCATATTTCTTTGACTAGGCAGACGGAATGTTCTCAATCTGAATGTTTTGGGTGAAAATTATGATTCACTAATCTTAATATGATGGAAGCCACAGTTCCAAGACTTGTGAGGGACCATGTACAGATCTCTTCCAGCAAGTGCTCACATTCCCTAAACTCACCTATTGAAAATGAGACAAGCCACAAACATGGACTGCACCAGAAAGGATGTTAAGAAGACTGTGGAATACTCTGACCAGCCTTAGTTTTGGTCACCGCAATATAAGAAAAATATTAAGCTATTAGACAGTATCCAAATGAGGGCAGTGAGGATGGTGAAGGGCCTGGACGGGAAGCTGAATGAGGAGTGGCTGAGATCACTTGGTCTGTTCACCTTGGACAAGAAGAGAGTGATGTGAGACCTCACTGCAGTCTACAACTGCCTTGTGAGGGCAAGAGGAGGGGCAGGTGTCGGTCTCTTCTCTGTGGTGATCAGCGACAGGACCTGAGGGAATGGCCTGAAGTTGTGTCAGAGGACGTTTAGGTTGGATATTAGAAAAAGGTTCTTCACCCAGAGAGTGGTTGGGCACTGGAACAGGCTCCCCTGGGAAGTGGTCACAGCACCAAGTCTGACAGAGCTCAAGAAATGTTTGAATGATAATCTCAAGCACACGGTGTGACTCTTGGGGACAGTCTTGTGCAGGGATAAGGGTTGAACTTGATGATCGTTTTGAGTCCCTTCCAATTCAGCATATTCTGTGATTCCTTGGGTGGACTTAGTGGACTCTGAATTTACAATATAAAACACAAGCTGGTTGGCAGAAGTAAGATAACAGTTTCTAAATTTCTCTCCATTCACACAATGGTTTTCAACAATCTGTAGAAGAATCCTCTGACAAAGAAATGCTCCACAGAAAGCATTCCTGAAGAACAGTAATTATATGTGTCTGGTGCTTTTACCACCAAGAATTGCACAGAAGAAGGTGCTAGGCAGGAAAAGGAATTATAATTATGTTGGCTTGCTCAGCTAAGCAAGATGGGAAATCCACCTGTGATTATGAACAACATAATCAAAGCCATCAAAACTATTTTTGGAACTGCTATGGCAAAAATGAACTCGATCTCAGTGAGACCCAATGTACTTTGCTCATGAATCCCACACTCACAGCCAGGGTGACAAGTTGGACTGCAGCTGTTGACATCGTCTGGCATCCAGATATATTTTGGTACTGCTACTAAATAAACTGTAATTGCTTAAGGTCCAATCTATTCAGCTCCATCGAATGACCTAAACTAAAACTGAGAGAGAGGATTCAGAGTAATGTGTGATTGTTTACATAGTTTTGGTCAAACACAAAGTTGGTCTGAACAGAAATGCTTACATATTTAAAATGGGAGAATGATGAATCCAGCTGGTATGGAAAGACAAGAAGAAAATTGATTTTTAATACTACAACTTGGTTTGTATGTCATCGTCATATGTAGGGACAGTGAGACATAAGTGTTGTTACCCAATTCAGAAATGGTCTCGTGAGCAATGGAATTTCAGAGTCTGCACTCAAATCAGGCAGGAATGTATGAGGGTTGGAATATGATGTAGAGAGAGTTAAAAAGAACCAGCGCCTGCATGCAGGGAATAGCTGTGAGCTTACTGTATGATCCTGAGAAACCAACTCTAATGAGAACACCTGTTTGGCTCTAACTGCTTGAGAGTTGGCAGACGAAGTGAAACATTCTGAACAAAAACCTTAGACCTAGGAATATGCAGTGTCACCTAAGAAGGGGATTAATTATATCTAGACCTGGACATATTTAAATGCCCAATGTGTAAAAGGCAAGAGTTAGAAAACACTTGTATGACAAATGTCATACCCCTACCCCTCCTTCCTTCCATGCTCTAACTCTTCCTCCCTAGTGGTGCAGGGAGACAGGGAATGGGAGTTACAGTCAGTTGTTGTTTCTGTCCCTGCTCGGGGAGAGGAGTCCTTCCCCTGCTTCTCGTGGGGTCCCTCCTACAGGAGACAGTCCTTGATGCACCTCTCCAGAGTGAGTCCATCCCATGGGCAACAGTTCTTCATGAGATTGCTGTTCTGTGGTTCACTCCTCCATGGGGTGCAGTCCTTCACACAGGGGCCACAAGTTCTACCCAGTAAAAGCTGCTCCAGCATGGGCTCCTTTCTCCATGGGCTGCAGATCCCCAGCAGGACCCTGCTCCATCTTGGGCCTCCCATGTGGTCACAGCCTCCTTCCAGATATCCACCTGCTCCAGCATGGGCTCCTCCATGGGCTGCAAGTGGGTCTCTGCACCCCAATGGTCCTCCATGGGCTGCAGGGGCACAGCTGCCCCACCCTGGTCTGCACCACGGGCTGCAGGAGCCTCAGCTCTCGTGCCTGGAGCACCTCCTGCCCCTCCTTCTGCACTGGCCTTGGTGTCTACCTTGTTGTTCCCACATTCTCACTCCACCCTTTCCTGGCTGAAATCTTTCATCTGTGCAACAACCTTCTGTTCTTAAATATGTTATCACAGAGGTCTTACTATCATTCCTAATTGGTTCAGCCTTGGCCAGCTGCAGAAAGTCTGTGCTAGAGGTGGCTGGCATTGGCTCCACCAGACAGGGGAAGCTTCTTACAGCTTCTAACAAAAGCCACCTCTGTAGCTGCCCCTGCTACCAAAACCCAGCCATAGAAAGCACTACAGTCATCAAGCTGTTGATTAAAGTTATAACAGCTTGGAATTGTGAGCAATATTAGTGAAAAGTCATGACTACTGAGAAAAAAGTTGGCAAAATGCAGTAATATTTCATTTGGTTTACACTAAGCAGCCAAAATATGTTTTGTTTGGTTTGCATAGAAGGTTATTTTATGTAAATATAAGCAAAGGGCTTTTCTAGGCTTCATTTTTAAGTATTAAACCAGTTCTAAAAGTGGTAGATTTTTTGAAATTCCCCAAAGCACATATGGCTACATTGTCTTTAAAGAGAAAATAGATAACCCAAGAACTATTCCATGTCACGGCATTTTCTGTGAAATTAGGTTGCAAAGCTTGTAAAGTCAACAAACATTAAAAAGCAAACATCAGCTAATAACCAAATCTAGCACAGGTTTAGCCTTAATTCCGAAGGATATGTTAGATATGATTGCCAAGACAGATATAATTCAGCTCAGTTGCTATTCTGAAGGCTAAAGAAGAGAAAAAAAATTTTTCTTACCAGCTTGTGTCATTAGTTAAGACTGGGTTTATGAATATTTATTTACCCAATTTCACTCTTGCTCTGATTAAAGAACAAACTCTTAAGTTGAAGATTTGTTTCCACACATAACTCAAAGCCTTTTACAATGCTGTGGCTTTTTCCAAGGGCTCCCTGAAAGCATCTTCAGAACCATTGCGACGTGTAGTTAAGATTAACTTACTAAAATTGCTGATGACAATATCCATGGTATTCTAGGTTTCCATCCACTACAGTGTCCCTGATCTGTACCACCACCAAATGAAACTCTGGAGCTGTGGTTTGTTTTTCTCACATAAGCAGTGGGATGCTTCGTCCAAGAGTAAAATTAATTTGTTCCCCTGTATAGAAGGGATGGGAACTTGGCATATGCTTTTACAGCTCTTAGGCAAGGTTAATGGAGTCTCTGCAGGAGCTTGAATGTTAATATGATTTTTATGATTATTGTATTAATATCCTTATTTTGGACTTGTATGTAACAAACTAATTAAACACTGTGCACTACTGAGTCTCTGTTTTTGTTACTGTGATAAAAGACAGCATAATGGCTTTTGTCGTAGACTCTTTGTAATTATTACAGCTCCTTACCTATACAGATATACTTCTTTAGAGCATGTACAATCAGATTGTCATTTTTACCAGGTCACCTTAATGGTGTAATGCATTTGGATTAAAGCACCTTTGCACTCACATTTAAAGATTGTTAAATTACCAAGAGACGGGGAAAAAAAGTAGTGAGAACCTGAACTATAGATCTTTGTTAGTTTAAACTAGAACAGAACAGCTATGCCTGAAGTTCATTATTTATTAAAATGTTATTTATAAAAATCACTGTTTTTCCAATCAGTTGTTTATGGGACAGTGTTCTTTAGAAAGTTGAACAATTTCTATGGACAGCTGCTCGATTGCACACTGCTTTTAAGTAGACAAGAATGTTTTAAATGAAGCTTATTTTTTTAAAGTTATGATGTCCAGTGAAGCATGGTAGCCTATTCCTAAAGTATGAATGAATCTTTTTACTTCTACCACTGTAGACTGTTGTCATTATCACAGATAATTCATGATCAAAGAAAATTTAAGTTTTCTGATCTAGCTAGAACTGAACAGTGGGATCAAGCAAATAATTTGTTAAAATCACAACAATTTGAAATTTGTAAATAAAATTCTCTACTGGCATGGTTCAAAACCAAGCAGTCGCAAATTAAGCTAGGATGGTCACCTCTTAGAAACAAGCAGCATTCATTGCTACAGTCCAGAACAAAAAAAGTTGTGGTTGAAAATCCACAACTGTAGCATTCATTCTTAGCAATGAATAAGTTTGCGGATTATTCTTTTGACTGAATCTGATTATGTTTTGGAAATAGAGTTGAATTTAAAAATATGATTTTTTTTCATAATTTCAAAATATCATATCCACAACAGAAGGTGTTTTCTCTTACCTAGAAAAAGATCTAGGTAATTTGATCTGAAATCAAATTCCTAAGAAGTATCTAGTCATCTAAGTAGAAAACTGGTGCTGCTGGAATTCAGAAAAAAAAAACACTCTCCCTAAAAACACTTAGTTACCTGGTTAATTGGTACCAGCATTGTTTCCTTTGCCCATGTGTAGAGCTCTTGATTCAACATGCAATAACTCAAATCTGGAATTCTGCAACTGGAAAGCTCACTTAATCGTAGGGGCTTAAACTAAGCATGAACTCTAGTGCCTGGGAGATCTGCCACCCTAAGCTGCTAGTTACTTTGCTTCTCTAAAAGTTGATCCTGTGGAATTATAAGAGAAAGCTCTGTGTACAAAGTGCTTGTCCCAAGGAATTTTGATACTTGATGAGATTATCCAGGTCACAAATAAATTCTGATTACTGTGACAAACTGACATTTCTGCCAGCTATACAGCGAACAGTGTTACTAAATACCATATTCACTACTCATTAACTGATTCTAAAGCACATTCATCAACTCAGTCTAATATACAACATGAGTCATAACAATTAGAAATTAACTGCAATGCAATGAATACTATCTCTGAATCAATGCTCTATTGTCTGTGCTGGATTTCCTCTCTTCTTTGAACTCATCATCAAAACAAAAACACTTCTTCATCTCTATTCATTGATTCTTGATCAGCACTACAGACTGCAACCATTTGCAAAGATTCACAGATACAGGCAGCAGGAGGAAGAACATCTTCCTTAATACAACTTTCTATTAGTAAATCTCAGTACAGGCAACACCACACAGGCTTCTCAAAAATTGGGCAGCCCTGTCATCATCACTGGGAGTTGTGGACAGTGATTAATGAAGAATACAACTTCCATTGCGAATAAGATAAAAGTATGAGTATTTTTTGAGGAAAATAACCAATTTTCTAAAGTGGAAATAGGAATATATTCTATAGAGGAGGAGCATTTTTCTTTGATCAAAATGAATTTGAAAGTAAAAGTTTTCCCATGACCTTTTAGAATAGTCTTGCAATTCAGTACAAATTTGCAGCATGAAGGACAAAGAGAAGGACAAGCCCCCAAACACTCCAGCTTGACAGTCATCTCTTTTTCAGGCATAACTTTTCAAGACAAGGACAGAATCACAGAATATTCTGAGCTGGAAGGGACCCAGAAGGATCATCAAGGACAGACAAGGCCTGAGATTCATACATGTCAAAATGGTCCTTTTACTACTATCACCCAGAAGCTCATTGTCACTACTGGATATGACAAAATGGAAAATAATTTCTACTGCTGACATCTTTGTGAGAAACCTTCATCCACACACAGAGAGTGCTTCCCAGTGCACTAGACAAAGTGGAGAAAGTCTGTGGAAAGTAAAGGGGCAACAGACTTTCCTGATAGATTTACCAGAGGATGCAAGGCCTTGGCTACATTCCAGTGCACACAGATGAAACATCTCTGGCTCACATGCCAGAAAAAGAACCTGCTACACAGCTCCACCCAAATGCATACATCAGCTCTCACAGTTCCCACTAAACCTCAAGATAAATGCATAAATCACATAGCTTTTATTTTAGGAAAGAGCAAGATTACAAATAGGCAATGATCTAACATTGCTTCCCACACTGGAAACCTAAACTCACGAGCTGAGAGCTAATTTTAGTGTCATAAATTCTACAGAGATATGCATAATTTTTTTCTTTGTGGAAAAAGGTACTTGTAAAAAATGTGTTTCATAGGCTTTTTTAATTTAGGTGTAAAAGAACTAAAACTGAAGCAAAAGCCACAAAACTTAAATTCCTATTGAATCCAGACAATATAGAAACTCAGTGTTGTCCTCTTAGAACACTTTTTGATCCAACAATTATATACCTACTGAACTATCAGAAAGAGATGTTCTTCCTTTTCTTCTTCTATCCTTCTTTCATTAAGCAATGAACTCATAGAATCACTGAGGTTGGAAAAAACCTCCAAAATCATGAAGTCCAACCTTTGATCAAATACTACCATGTCCTCTCAACCATATGGCAAAGTACCATGTCCACCACTTATCTGCGCAGCCTGTTCCAATGTTTAACCAATCTTTCAGTAATTTTTTCCTGATATCCAACCTGAGCCTCCCCTGACAAAACTTGAGGCCATTTCTTACTTCCCAACTATTTTCAGAATAGTTTTATTTTTATCTAAGAATGGGCAGTTCAATTCAAATCAGAACTTATCTTGGCTACTTCAGGAGAACTCCTGAGAGAAGTGACAGATGATACACTACATGGAAAGTAGTGCTGGCTCGTATTTCAGAAATCCCAAAAAAGGAAACTGGAATCATGCTTCTTTATTATACCACCTGCACACTTTACCCTCTCTCAATTGCAAGAATGACTGACAAGGATGTTCTCCATTACAGAAATATTTGAGATATGAAAAAAGCATCTTGCCAGCTTTAGAGGTGGATAACCTGTGTAGAAAACTTAAAATATTGTCCAAAATGTCTTGGGCATGGAACTGCTTAAAACTCTTCTGCAGTTTTAGTGTTGCTAAATAGTTTCACAAGTACAAGAAATCTTTGTCTTGTGATCCCCGCACTGCTCCAAATGGTAGATTTGAAGATTAAACTTACATTTCAAGCAAGTGTTTTTTTCTTCAGTATTCATTTGGTAAGATTCATCTTACTTACCTGTTTAAATAATAAAAAAGCTTATAATTGAGATTGCCCCTTTAATCAGCCAAGAGAAGCAGTTTCAGAGAGCATTTTCTCTTATATATAATATGTAGAGATAAGAGTAGATGAACCCATATTGTTTTGCTGCAGAGTAAACAAAGGATAGCTTAATACATAACTTTTAATCATATAAATTTAGTGTACACCAACAATTTTCCAACAGACATGCAAGACGTTTAAAGTCGAACACAGAATTGAAATCTAATCTCCTATTCTTTGTCAAAATTCAAAATCTAGTCCAGAAGTTATAATGGCACTTGCAATCGAGGTACCTTTCAAGGTACCCACTGAAAAACACCTGAAATGTAGACCTGGTAGCAGAATTATGTCTCAAAAACATTCAGAAGTCTAAAATTTTCTATAAAATCCCTTCTCAATAGATGTATTATATGTCCTCATAAAACAAGATATATTGATGATTTAAATCAAAATTTATTACTTGCAAATCTCACCAGTGGTTTTATGGATTATGACACTTTAAATAGGTTTCTTTTTCCTTAAACTAACATGGGAACATTCTACTCCAGGATAGATCCTCCTGGATGATTTCCAGGCTGGCTCTTCAGAGTCCTATAGATAAAGCAACAGTAACAAAAGGTCATATTTTAGAGAATATCTTTGTTTTTAAAAAGCAGTCACCATTTAGCGTTCCATAAAATCCCTCCCTCTTTTCACAAGTAATTAACTTCTCAGTATACCCTTGGGTGAACTACAGAAACAAAACCAATGCAGGAAAAAGAAAATGATTTATAGAAACTTTGGTGATATGTCAGACTTTTCTGGCTGCTGCTATTTTGTTGCTGTCACTTACTATCTCTGATTTCCTTGAGTTAGAGACTACATACAGTTCAACTATGAATGTTCATCGGATTTTTGAAAGTGATCCTTGCTCATATAGCAATTTTATGTACCCATGCTACACTGTCACCGTATAAATACACTGAGAAGGCTAAATGAAAGCTATGCTATGTACATGTCTTTCAGTTCTCAAAGGTATTTTACAAAGAAGTTAATTAATTTTTTAAATCTAAAAATTATCTTAAGCATGCATTTCATACTGAAAAACAAAAAGTTTTGTGACATCTCTCAAGTCACAAAATATTTTAGAGAAGTATTCAGAAATAAAACTCAAATTTCCAGGTTCCTAGGTTCTGTCTTTGCATGTTTCTCTTCTTTCAGCCATTTTTTCATCTTCTTTCAGTCATTCTTGACAGCTAACAAAAACAGTAAGCTTTCAGGTATCTCTGAAGATCAAAGATATTCAACTACAAGTCATTTTCTTCAAGTTTGTCTTCCAAAGTCCATGTAGCAGGATGCTCTGGCTGGAATGCAGTAAAACAACTCAAACAATACCCTATTATGCTCTGCAGCGTTTAACATCCTGCTTTGCAGAGGCTGCTGAGCTTTTTGGTCTGGAAGTCAGCTTGAAGAAGACAGAAGTTTTATATCAGCCTGCACCTCAGGAAGCCTTCCATCATCCCCATATCACCATTGGTGAAACAACACTCAAATCAGTCCAACAGTTTAATTATCTGGGAAGCATCATCTCCTCGGACAGTAAGATTGATGCTGAAATTGACAACAGGTTAGCAAAGGCATACAGTGCCTTTGGTAAACTCCGTAAAAGAGTGTGGCAAAACAAACACCTGAAGAAAAGTACTAAGATCAGTGTTTACAGAGCCATCGTGCTGTCTACTCTTCTATATGGTTCTGAATCATGGGTCATTTACCGGCACCACTTGC